>NW_006779100.1:1993885-1999828 GCF_000442215.2 Lipotes vexillifer | reverse complement strand
GGGGGTGGGGGCGGGGGGTAGAGCAGTGAAATGCTGTGGCAGTGCGAAAGAGAAGCACCCAACGTCTGAAAGGCAAAAATGCAGTTTCATCAAACACTGATAAGCGGCAGACAAGAACCCGGAGAAGAGCAAAGGAAGAGACAAGACAAAGTCTGGGGCGTGAGGGGAAGGCAGAGAACGACGGGCCTGCGCTCACACTTCAGGGGGACCTCCTCCCACCCAGTCACCCCGGCCCACAGCTGCTGGGCTCAGTCACCCAGGGAAAAGTCCAGCACGTGACTCAGTGGGAGAATGAGTCCTGCGGCCGAGCGAGCTGGAAATGGGGTGGGGGCGGGGGGGGGCGGCAGGGGAAGTCCGCGCGCCGCCCATCCCGCCCGCGGGCTCCTCCAGCCTCCCTCCCAGGTCCCACTACGCCCCTCCCCCCAAATCCCGCCCAAGGTGAGGGGCTGGTCCCGGGTCCTCCGGCCGACGCAAAGGAGGTGACCGGGCTCAAGGATGCAACTGGGTAAGGAGTGACCTGGAGCAGCGAGGGAGGCGCTGGGGCGCTTCCCGGGCTGCCGACCCCTACCTCCTCAGACCCAGCGCGGGCCCCCGTTTCTCCGGCGCCGCGGCCCCTTACCTCCAGGGTCCGTATCTCCTGCTGGGTGAGGTCGTTGGACACGGCGCACTTCGTGCGCAGCCCGCGCAGGCTACCGATGGAGATGTCGATGAGCTTCTGGAGCTGCCCGCACTGCTGCAGCGCCCGGCTGGCCGCGGCCCCGGCGCCCCCATCTGAGGCCGCCGCGTCCCCCCCGCCGCCGCCCTCCTTCTCCCCCATCGCCGCCGCGCGCAGCGCAGCTCTATCCATGCCGGGAGCCCGGGGGCGCGGGCGCCTCGGAAGGGAATCCCTGAGCCGGGAGCGCTGGCCGAGTAGCGCGCCTTGACGCTGCCGGAGCCAGGACGCGAGCCCGCCGGCCGCCGAGCCCGCCGCTCCCTCCCGCCCAGCCGCGGCGGCAAAGCGAAAGCCGCAGCGACCCGACGGCTGAGGCTCCCGGAGCCTTTAAGTGGCAGCGGGGGCCGGGCCAGAGCAGCTGGGCATGCTGGGACTTGTAGTCCGCGCCGCGCACCTGCCGCCGCCCGCGCCCTCGGGGGTCCCCGCCGGCTCCAGCGCCCCTAGGTCTCGGCCTTCCCTTCCGCTGTGGGCACAGGCTGTGCGGGAGCGCCCCGCCTCTGCGCCCCGGCAGTGGCTGCTCCGCGCCAGCTCCTCCCCGGCGCCCGAAGCCTGGGGAGCCGCATCTCCCCGCCCACCCCCGCCTCCTCCCCATCCCTCCTCCGGGCTGGGGACTTCCCGCGACACCCCGGATGGGGCGAGGTAGGAGCCGGCGGCCCTTTGGACGGCAGGGAGGTTCGCATCCTGCAATTCCTCGACCGCAGCGGAACCCTGGAAGACGGGGACAGTGGAGGTTTCAGAATTACTGTGTGGGTTTAGGGGCCGCCATCTAGTGGGAAGGGGCCTTAAGGTACTTGTCCTGTAGGTGGTTCGCAAAGTACTGGACTCCAGATTGTCTACGCCCGAGGAAAGGCTCAGGCTTGGAAAGACGTAGGGCTTTCTTCTAGATGCTATTTACCCACCAATATAAGGGTCCCACCCCTCCGCCACCTCAACCCAGCAGGCCAGCCCAGACGCTTGGGGTGACCCCTTGATTTGTCGTGCGTTTGGGAGCGCTCTAGAGCAAACCGACGGTCCGGGTTCAGACAGTCTCTACCACTGCCTAGCTGTGACTTTAGGCAAAGTTGGCTCACCTCTGAGTGTCTGAGTTTCCCCATCAGTCAAAATGGGGTGATAATAGTACCTATCTGATAGGGTTCATGTGAAGAATGAGTTAATGTGTGTACAGCACCTAGATTGATTACTGCCACGTGTAGGCACTAGGTAAAACGTTAGCAATTTTTACTATTCAACCTCAGACCTCCTAAGCATGCCTCCACACCTGAGCAGTGGGCATGGGCGAAATACTGCTCCTGGACTGGTAGTTGTCTGTGCCTTTTTGTGCCTCCTAACTCAGCATTACATCCCCACCCCATCCCTCACCCTCCCCTCCCACCTCCTGCCACTTCCCCTGAGCTCTATTATCTGCCTAAACTGAATAGATAAGACTGATCAAAGGTCCCACACATCCATACTTCCAACATCTGCCAACCAGAAGAAATCTCTCTCCTAAGCTCCTTGGCTGCAGAAGCGGCTGGCTAATTTATCTTGGTATCCTCTTCACAGAGCCAAGTACAGAGCCTGGCACACAGCAGGGGCTGCATAAAGCTGTGCAATCCAATTCATGAGTTCTTAAGACAGGTCCTATGCCCTGAAAGAGAAACTGTGTAACAGTGGCTCTCAAACTTGAGAGTGGATCAAAATCTCCTGGAGGGCTTGTTAATCCACAGAATGATGAACCCCATTCGCAGAGGTTCCCACTCAGTAGGTTGAGGATGAGGCTGGAGAATTTGCATTCTAACAGGTTCTCAGGTGATGCTAATGCTGCTGGTCTGGGGGCTGAACTTTGAGAATCTTTGGCACAGAGGGAGGTCACAGAACAGGAGAACTATCTCGAGGGACCATCCATAACCAGGATGCAGCCTGGTTGGTTCAGAACCTCTGTTTGTTCAGCAGCCAGAGCTGCCAGGCTTGAGTGACTGCCTCACTCTACTCAATTCACAAGAGATTTCCTGATAAATGCCTACTATGCAGTTACAGCAAGCTTGTAACTGGGACCTGGTCAACACATTTTTCTGCAGGGCCACTTTACGTGGAAGCCATATCCCGTGAAGGGCCACTGCCAGCCTGTGGCATCCACACCTACCCATGCCGTTACGGCAATGGTGTCAGGGCTGGAGACAAGCCCCAGGTCCCTGGCTACTCTCCCGCCAGGGCATGCAGCCGGTCCCTCTTCTGTGGACACAGTCTTCCTTCTGGTTGGTGGAGAGCATTCAGTAAGCTCCAGCTTGCCTCCCCACTTCATCTCAGATGCACTCCAGCCTTCTCAACTGGGTTTGGGTGTCCTGTCGGCCACCCATTCACAGAACTGCCTCTTAGAGATACAGAAAGCAAGGATTTTAAAATAATCCCTTCGTTCATCCTTTTAACATTCCATAAGTATTCATTAAGTGTCTACTTATGTGGCAGGCCCTGTTTTGAGCTCTGGGAAACAGTAGTGAACGAAACAAAGATCCTTACCCTCCAGGAATTTATATTCTGGTGTGAGAAGACAGAAAATAAATAAAGAGAATGCACAGTGGGTTGGGTGGTAACAGGTGCTGTGCACAGCATAAAACCTGGAAGGGGACCGGGAGTGTGACGTTTCAGAGCTGTTTTAGAGACTGGGGTTCTCAGCGTGGTCTCTGAATCACTGTATGACCTTGGGCAAGTCTGCTAACTCATAGCCCTGGTCCTCATTTGCAAGATGGAGATCATATGTTGTGAGGACGAACAGAGATAGTTATGCAAATCATGGTCACAAAGTAAGGGTTCCACATACTTATTTTAATTTATTCAATAAATAAATTCATAATAAATTCCTTCCCCACCTTCCAGAGTTAGTCTCCTCTAGTGAGATGAATTCATCTATCAGGTGATGATTCTTAGGTTTGGCTTCAGCTCTTGAGACTTTTTCTGTGACACCTTCAGTACAGAAAATTCGCCTCTTCCTTCCTCCCTCCCCTCTGCTCCAGGCACCTCTGTTAGCATCATTCTAAGTTCCCCCAGCTTGGACTCCCCTACCTGCATCTCAACACCCCAGCAGCCATACAAGCACATTCATGAATAGACCCACAAACATGAAAAACCAAATTTTTATTCGTGTGAAACAAATGTGAGAATGAAGACAGGTAACTAACAAGTTAACAGGTAACTAACAATACAAATATATTGCCAAAATAAATTCATAGAATGATAAGTGCTATGAAGGGGGAAAAAAGCAAATAGTGATGGCAAATTTCCAGGGGATGAGGTGCTCCATTAGATGAAGTGGTCAAAGAAGTACCATTTCTTTGTGATCGTTGAACTAAGATCTAAATAAAGAAGAGGAGCCAGCCATCAGGAGCTCTCGGAAAGGGGCATTCTAGGCAATGGGAACATCACGTGCAAAGGCCCTGAGGCAGGAGCAAGTTGGCACACTCCAGGAACAGAATGCAGGCTGGCCGGTGTTGCTACAGCGTGATGCAAGAGAAAAACAGTGGTTGGAGATGACGTGGGAATGCTGGGCAGAGGCCAGATAAATTAGGACGTGGACAGGAAGTTTGGATTTTTCTTTAAGTCTTTGTTAGTCCTAATGTGGTCCAAGATTGCTGCATCGCCCAGGAGCTTGTTAGAAATGCAGTCTCAAGCCCCACCCCATGTCAACTGAATCGCAACCTGGATTTTAGCAAGATCTCCACGTCACTTGAATGCATTTTAAATTTTTGGAAGCATAGCTCTCTAAGTACATGGAAAGAAAACCACATTCCTTGCGAAGTGTTTTAAAAGTTTCCTCTGGGGAGTTCCCTGGTGGCCTAGTGATTGGGATTCCAGGATTTCCCTGCCGTGGCCCGGGTTTAATCCCTGGTTGGGGAACTAAGATCCCGCAAGCCCTTGGCGCAGCCAAAAGAAATAAAAGATTCCTCTGGCCAACACAAGGAGAGTGGATATGGTAAAGAGGCAGGGTCAGAAGCAGAGATGCTAGATTTGAGACTGCTGCAGGGGCCCAGGTGAGGTGCAGGGGGAGGAGTGGGGATGGAGGACACGTTTTGGAGACAGTCAACAGCACAAGCCGATGGGCTGAATGTGGAAGGAGGAAAGAAATCATTTCGGCCATCCTGGCCGTCCTCCGCTCCTCCAAAGATACTCCGGGGCACTGAAGGGTGGGAGGAGCCCTACCCTTCAGTCAGGTGTGGCCACACCCTCACGTGCCACGCCCACTCCCCCTTCCCACCTCTACCCCCAACTCAGGACTCAGGCAGTATTGTCTTAGAACCTAGAACAGTGCAGGGGGAACTTTGGATTCCTGGATTTCACCTTCAGTCAAATTGTCCAGGAAATTTGTGGAGTTGCCCTGGAGAGATGAACTCTGTTATTACATACTCCTGTGCTCTTATTCATTCATTCATTCAGCAAATATTTACTGAGCCCCCAATATGTGTTCAGCACTGTGCCAGACTCTGGGAATAGAGCAATAAACAGAACGTCCCTTTATCGTTTATAAAAGGACTTTGATTTGAGCTCATAGTAGCCTGTGTTGTCTTCCTGAGGCCCATCCCATGTTGGTCCCCATGGGCCACTGATGACCTCAGAGCAAAGTATGAATTCCTGAAAGAAGGCCTATGAGGTCCTTTATTCCCAGGCCCTACAGACCTCTCCAAGCCCATCTGCTACCCAAGGCTTTTTTGAGTCAATGTCCCCCAACTTAAGAATCTGATGAAAATAAAATTGTCTCTCCAGAAAAGAGTAATGCAAGGGGACTTCCCTGGTGGTCCAGTGATAAAGAATCCACCTTCCGATGCAGGGGACGTGGGTTTGATCCCTGATCAGGGAACTAAGATCCCACATGCCGCGGGGCAACTAAGCCTGCACGCCACAACTACAGAGCCCATGCACCACAACTAGAGAGAAGCCAGCGTGCCGCAGTGAAAGATCCAGCATGCCACAACAAAGATTCCTTGCAACTAAGACCCGAAGCAGCCAAAAGTAAAAATAAATAAATAAATAAATAAAAAGAGTAACACGTGTCTACTCACAATTGTGATACAACTTCAGGAGGTTTGTGGGTCCCCCTAAGCGTATCGTTGAACCCCTGGGCTGCAGACGAGGTTAGGAACCCTGCTCAACTGCTGATACTTGCTGCCTTTACTCAATAATCTTGGGTCACACCGTGGACAGTCATGTCACCGTGCCTTTGCTCAGGCTGGCACTAGTGCCCACAGTCCTTTCTCTCCGTC
>NW_006779100.1:1976391-1993875 GCF_000442215.2 Lipotes vexillifer | reverse complement strand
GTAGATCTGGCTCACATGCCCCGCCACTCCTCTCCCACAATAGGAGCAATCTTTCTAACTTCCGTATTCCCGCCGAACTTTCCAACTTCACAAATCTTTGGTTCTTCCTCTGCCTGTTTCCCTGACTGGATAGTGAGCCTTCTTGGGCTCAAATAGACTCTATATGACCTTGGGCAAGTTTTTCACCTCCCTGAGCTTTTATTTCCTCTTCTGCAAAGATGAGGATAATAATCTCCCCCTCCAGGGTGGCTGAGAGGAGTAGGTGAAATAAAGCAGATAGGCCTGGCACACAGCGGTGCTTCGTATGTGTTCGAATAAACAAAGGATGGATTGCATTTTACAGGTGAAGAAACCAGGGCCTCTGTTGAGGGATACTGACCCCTGTGGCCTTAGGTGCTCATTCTAGGATACATCACCACCACCTGCGCCGTGTGGTCAGAACCAGCTCTGGGTCAGGTCACAGGAAGGAGCCAACTTGACAGATGGCCGTCTCAGCCCTGAAACTGAAGACACCCAAGTTGTCATGGGCTTTTCAGGCCACCTGGCAGGAGAGGGCTGTTCCGGGAGATGCAGGGAGAAACCAGTCCAGGGAAGGCCCCGAGGTGATGTGGCTGCCCTCCTGGCCCCCAGTTACCTTGTCCAAGCCATTTATCCTCCTCTGCTTCCAATCCTTGTCTTTCTGAAGCCATCAGGGTCCACTGTGTGCTCCCCCACCTTGTGGCTTCTTGTACCAAAATCTCCCCATCGCTTCAGGTCTTCTGTTGTGGGCCCCAGCTTCCTCTCCAGCCCTATGCTTCAGCATAACCGCCATCCATTTCCATGATCACCTTTTCCACTATCACCTGCTCATGGCCGTCCTTCCCTCCCAACCTCATGCAGATTCCACACTCTACCACGACTATTGCTCCCCAGCGAACCCCCTCCATAAACTGCCCTTCCCTTCCCACCATACGCACCTGGCCACGTCCCAGCCCTCGTAAAACCCCACCCTCCACTTTCTCCAGGCCTGTGTCAGAGCAGCTGACGGGTGCTGGGGAAAAGCACGCAGCCTTGCTGACGGCTGCGCTTTAAATTCATGACCACAAACCTGAAATTGGCACTCTTCATGCCTGGCAAGCCTACCAACCTTTCCTAGAAAGTTCATTTTCCTGTTCCCAGAGATGGCTATTCCATGCTTTCCTCGGTCTCCGCAAACCACCCTGCACTCCTCGCTGGATGTACTTGGTTCATCCTTCCTTGAGAAGCTAGAAGCCATCAGACCAAATCTACCAGCCCTTCTGCCCTGTGCCTGTGCTCCCTGCCTCTCCTCCTGTAACCAGTCTAAGGCCAACCACCTTCTGCTTGGACTCTGGATCCATCGCCTCCAGCAGGCCTGTGGCCTCCACTCCAGAAAGTATCCTGCTTTTCTCTGCATTAGCATCTTCTCCCTTTCTGCCCTGTTATTCTCTTCTGTACACAGACATGTTCTAGTAACTTACTTCATGAAAGGCAGAGAGAGTGGGAGAGGGAGGGAGAGAGAGGTAGGGAAGAAAGGAGGGAAGGAAGGGAGGGAGGGAGGGAAAGCACACCTCTGCTTCAGTTAGGGCTCTAGCAGGAAAACAGAATTCACGTAGATGATTCAACCGACCTCAAAGAAAGGGCTACTTAAAAGTTAAGCGAAGAAACAAGGATATTGGGTACCCAGAGACAAGCCAAGCTCGGTAGGGGTGATAACTCCTAGCTCAGAAAGGACCGAGGGAAGAAATAGTGTTCTGAGAGCCATGGGGGAGGGGCAGCCCAGAAGGACCTGCAGGCACAGGGGACACAACTCCTGCCCGGAGACCAGGTGCGGAAGCAGGGAGGGGTTTGGGGCGAGGGGCAGAACACAGACCTCCCTTTCTTCCAGGCTTCGGCTCTCCTGCCTTTGCCTCCCCTGGGCTGACCCCACCTGGGCACATTCTAACAGGAGAGCCCAGGTGATGCAGTAGAGAAGGGTCACCCTCCCAGAACCCAGAGCAGAACATAGGCAGAGAAGGGATCTTGGATGGGAGCTTGGCCAGCACACCCTCCCTTGACCCCAAACGCCCCTCCGGCTTCTGCCCCATTTCTCTGCCGACCTTCACAGCAAAACAAAAGAGTTGTCTTCACTTCACACGCTTTCTCCAACTCCCTAGTCCAGCTTTTGTCTCCATTGTTCAGCCTGACAAACTTTCCACTGAAATTCCTCTTCCCAAGGTCACCAGGGACCTCCACGTTCCCAAATCTGAGAGACAGCCTCTCCAGCACAGTTGCCACACCCTCCTTGTTGAAACAGTTCTCTTGGCTTCCTGGCCGCTGCTGCTTCTGGTTTTCCTCCTCCCCTCAGGCTGCTCTTTCTTGGTCTTGCTTGCAGTCCCCCCATTCTCTACACTGGCTCGATCCAGAGCCCAGCCCTGGGCCTTTCCCTCTTCTCACGTGGACCGTCACCTTTGCCCTCTGGTTGACCAGATGCACAGGGCCTTCTCATCCTTCAGCTCTCAGCTCAGATGCCGCCTCCCCAGAGAGGCTTTCCTTGACCAAACTCTCCAGAGCAGCCACTCCCTGCCCTGTCACTGTGTCATGCTGCCCTGTTTGCTTCTTTCACCAACTTTATCACCATTTGTCAGCCTGGTTGGTTTAGGGATTTGTCTCCTTGCTTATATAGGCACTTGTTATCCAGAAGCCTTTCCCGTTCCTATATCCCTAGGACTTACTGCATGGTATACAGTAGTAAAACAGGAGGGAAGGGGGCAGGGCACAACATTTAAAAGAATGACATAGCCATAGGACATGAAAAAAACTGGTTAGAACTAACTAGATCCAAGATGGCGGAAGATTCAACTTCCAGTAGACCTTGAGCCTCATTTCATGCTCATTGTAATACACTAACATACTAAATGACACACCTACCAGTGCCGTGAGAGTTCTGAGGCCAACCGTAAAAGGCCAAAAGCCGGCAGTGGCCCCATTCCTGGAAATCCCCGCCCCTTCCCTGAAATAGTTGGAATAATCCTCCCACTCATTAGCCTATGAAATTACCCAGCCCATAAAAATTAACCACCCCATATTTCAGAGCCTCTCGCCTTCTGATATGGCCCACCCTCTGTCTATGGAGTGTGTTTCTGTCTAAATAAATCCACTTCTTACCTATCTCTTTTTCTCTCACTGAATTCTTTCTGCCATGAGACATCAAGAACCTGAGCTTCATTAAGTCCTGAGATCAGGTGTGTGGTCTCAGTTAAAAGACCGTGGGTTCAAGTCCCAGTCTGGGTTGCACAGTTTCAGCAGGCGCTAAATAAATCGTTATTGAATGAATGGTCAGGAACCTTGCAAATGTCACGGAGCAAGATAAAATCAGTAATTTAAGAACACTGTTTTGCTTTTGCAAGACTGAATTTCTTGATAGGCACTTAAATATTCTACTGGGTCATTTGAAAGAAACCTCCTTTCCTATTAAATTTATACTCACATATATCACATATAGGTGTAAAAGTAACCTGAGCAGAGAATCTGGCCATAGGGATTTGGAAGTAAATGAGGTACCATGTTAATGTCAGGTAATTTTGTTAAATGCAGACTCTCTTCAGATGATGATCTCTTCTCATCAGAGATGGGATGGTTCTAGCCTCCAGGAGGCTAGCACAAGGAATGGTCAAGGGCCAGTGCTGTGGAGTGAGGCAGACCGGGTTTTAATTCCATTTCTAACCATCATTCACAATGTGACCTCAATCAAGTCACTTTGTCTCTCTGAGGCTCAAGGTTTTCCTGAGTAAACTGCCCGGGTAGGGCTGTCAAAGGGATTAAGGGGACAATGCATAGAAAGTCTTTAACCTCTGAGCCTGGCACAGGACACTGTTTAGTATCAATAATTTCCAGAGCTATGATACGATTTTTTGATTCCAGAAGCTTCCAAATGATCACAGCCTGCAAAAGGGAGTGATGAACATAGTTAGGGAGTTGAGTTGAGGTTGAGCTGTTTCTGGAAGGTTGTTTGGAAAGGGGTGGGAACTGACTAGAAATTTAAGATATTGTACTATCCTTTCCAGGGTCAAAACATTGAAAAAGATGATGGTGCCCATTCCCACAAACATGAATCAAAATCAAAATCAAAACCATAAAACACAAAATCTGGATGTATGCTAAAATGAAAACAGCTTCTTTCTAGATTTTCTGATTGCATAATTCTAGGTAAATTCATTGAAGCCAAACTCTTTTTCCAGTGGCCCTGCTGTGTTGCCTGCTTCCAGGTAACCAAGCACACATCTGATTCCAGGTTCAAAAATTCCTAGGATCTGAGGGCCAAGAGCAACTTCCCCCACCTCTAATATAATCAATGGTAATGAGAATGCATTGCATCTCGATTGTCCCATCATTCTTGAACTCTTCAGAGTTCTTTGACATATGTTAGTTTGCTTGAACTGCACATTTCCCAGATGTGGTTAGTAGCTCCATGGGTTTAAAACCAGAGAAATTAGGTGACTGTCACGAGTCACCCACACATTCACAGAATAACCAGAAATGTAGCCTCAGTCCCTGGACCTATCAAATCACAAGCCAAACGACCTTCAAATTACCCTTTGCCCAGAGGCCAACCAACTCACCTTTATTCATGCGATCCAACTCACCACTCAGGACTCGGGTGCCACCTCCTCCTGGAAGCCCTCCCTCACCTCCTGACTGGCCCAGCTCACTTCCTCCAAGCTGCTAAAGTTCTCAGAACTTGCCCCTGGCATCTTAAGACATCCCTGGCTTGAAGCTCTTCATTTCCTCATCTGCCTCCTGCACTGGACCGGCCTCACAGCCCAGTGCTCCCAAAGTGTGTGATTCATTGTTGAATTAAATGAGACAATTTAATTAATAGATAGATCTTTCTCAAGCTGGATTTAATATCCCGGGAGGACTTGCTTTACTGGAAGTAGAGACAGCGCTGACCTAGTCCCAGGCAGAAGGCAAAGACTTGAAAAGGTTCCCTTGTGCCACCTCCATCCCGTAAGCACAACCCACACCCTGATAACTGTGGGCCCTGAAATGCCACCATTTGAGAAGAGTTTATTGTCTTTTTCTACTGACATTCTTTTTTTTAATATAAGTTTATTTATTTATTTATTTTATGGTTGGGTTGTGTATTCGTTGCTGCGCGTGGGCTGTTCTTTGTTGGGGTGCGTGGGCTTCTCATTGCGGTGGCTTCTCCTGTTGTGGAGCACGGGCTCTAGGTGCGCGGGCTTCAGTAGTTGTGGCACACGGCCTGTAGAGCGCAGGCTCGGTAGTTGTGGCACACGGACTTAGTTGCTTCGTGGCATGTGGGATCTTCCCAGACCAGGGCTCGAACCCGTGTCCCCTGCATTGGCAGGCAGATTCTTAACCACTGCACCACCAGGGAAGTCCCTTTTTTTTAATATATATTTTTTAAGTTTTTTTTTTTAAACTAATTATTTATTTATTTTTGGCCACGTTGGGTCTTTGTTGCTGTGCGTGTGCTTTCTCTAGTTGCGGCTACTCTTGGTTGCGGTGCATGGGCATCTCATTCTGGTGGCTTCTCTTTGTCACAGAGCACCGGCTCTAGGCACTCAGACTTCAGTAGACATGGCACATGGGCTCAGTAGTTGTGGCTCACGGGCTCTAGAGCACAGACTTAGTAGTTGTGGCGACCGGGCTTAGTTGCATGTGGGATCTTCCCGGACCAGGGCTCGAACCCATGTCCCTGGCATTGGCAGGCAGATTCTTAACTACTGCACCACCAGGGAAGTCCTCTACTGACATTCTTATTCCTCTAGATGGTACTAGAGTGAGGCAGGTGAGGGGGTGAGTGCCTAAGAGGCGAGGGGGCTACTGAAAGATACTAGTCCTTACACTTATTTACAGATCTGCAGCTATTAGTCCCATTTTATGGAGGCTGAAATGGAGCACACCTGCCTCTCTTCCCTTTGCCCTGGACCTCTGAGAGGGCTTCAGGGCTCAGGAGCATAGAATGAGGTCACATTTCTATTGAATAGCACAATTACAAGGACTTGAAATGCTCACCCTCCTTAATCACAGGCTTCAGCCAGGCCCTGTTCTTGGGGGTGTCCAGGCCTCCCCTTTGGGGGCCAAGCCTGTTGCACAAGCCCGCTGGCTTGGGGATGGGCCTCGGCTAGTCCTAGGTGCCAGGTGCCTGGACCGCCTGGTCTAGTAGGGCTCCAGCCCTCCCCGAGATGCTTTCACCTCACAGCTAAGACCAGAAGGCGGGTTTAGCAATTTTTGAGAAGTGTCAGAGAAAAGGTGTTTATTTTTAGCTAAGATATACTTGCACTGTCTTGAGCACTTTTACTGCGTCGTCCTAGAGCCTCACCCACCCTAGGAAGGAAGGGTAATTAACCACTAATGCCTAGTGATACAAGGAAACTTGTATTGAGGTTGAAACTTGTATTGAAGTTGAGGATGATGACTGAGCCTCCCTGGCTACTCCTTTTGGGTCTCTTTGCTGGGCTTCCCTCATGGTCCAATCTCCAACTGCAGAGGCCTGAGGCAGGCCTTGGTCCTACCCTCCCCTCTGGGCTCATCCAGGAGCTGACCTTGCCCTGACCTCCAAGTTCCACCTGCTTCTCTGCATATCCATGTGGATTTCTACCAGACAAATTCAAACTCAGTGTGTCCAAAACAGAGCTCCTGATCCCCCAAGCTCATATTAGACCATGCTACTCCCCCATATCAGACCATGGCAACATCACCCTGCCATCTGCACAGCCAAAATCATTGGAATCGTTCTTGATTTCTCTCTAGTGTGTCCAAAACAGAGCTCCTGATCCCCCAAGCTCATATTAGACCATGCTACTCCCCCATATCAGACCATGGCAACATCACCCTGCCATCTGCACAGCCAAAATCATTGGAATCGTTCTTGATTTCTCTCTTTCTTTTCCCCACATCCAGTGCAGTCCTGTCAGCTACACTTACAAGACATTTTATATATATATATATATATATACATATACATCTGTTGATGAACACTTGGTTTCCCACCACGTCTTAGCTATTATAAATAGTGCTGCTTTGAACATTGGGGTGTGTGTATCTTTTGAAAGAGTTTTTGTTTTTTCCAAGTATATACCCAGGAGTGGAACCGCTGAATCATATGGCAGCTCTATTTTTAGTTTTTTAAGGAACTTCCATACCGTTTTCCATAGTGGCTGCACCAATTTACATTCCCACCAACAGTACAAGAGGGTTCCCTTTTCTCTACACCCTCTCCAGCATTTATTATTTGCAGACTTTTTGACGATAGCCATTCTGACCAGTGAGAGGTGACACCTCATTGTGGTTTTGACTTGCATTTCTCTAATAATTAGCAATGTTAAGCATCTTTTCATGTAACTGTTGGCCATCTACATGTCCTTATTAGTAAAAATGTCTAATCAGGTCTTCTGTCCATGTTTTGATTGGGCTGTTTGTTTCTTTGATATTGACTTTTGTGAGCTGTTTGTATATTTTGTTGGTCGTATCATTTGCAAATTCATTTTGTTTGGGGCCTTCCGTGTTTCCTGTACCTGGATATCTGTTTCCTTCTTTAAGTTTGGGAAGTTTTCAGCCATAATTTCTTCAAACACATTTTAGATCCCCTTCTCTCTCTCTTCTCCTTCTGGAACCCCTATTATGAGTAGGTTGGCATACTTTTTTTATCCAAGAGATCTCATATGTTTTTTTTTTTTTTAATTTGTTTTTCTTTCTGCTGTTTTGATTGGTGATTTCCATTATTCTGCCTTCCAGATTACTTATTTGTTCTTCTGTGTCACTTAGTCAGCTATTCATTGCTTCTAGATTGCTTTTTATCTCAGAAACTGAGTTGCCTATTTTTGATTCATTCATCTTCATAGTTTCTAGTTCCTTGTTGCAGTAATCTGCATTTATGCCAATAATCTTTCTTAATTTAGTTAGCATTTTTATTACGACCCTTTTGAACTCATGGTCTAATAGACTGGTGATCTCTGTTTCATTATTTATTCTTTCAGGGGACTTCTCTTGCTCTTTTAATTGGCAGTAGTTCCTAAGCCTTTTCATATTATTTAACTCTCTCTGTCCCTATGAATTTAGGAAAAATTCTAAATTATGTATTGTGGCCTTGAAGGGGTGCTTTTATGTAGGAGTGTCCCTGTGTAGACTGTGTGTGTCCAATACTATTGGTGTGAAGGCTGGTTTCGACATGGGCCATGTCTTTCCTCAGGGTGTGCTGAACACTATCACCTTGATGGGGGGGTGGTTAGTATTGGGGTATCTAAAACCTATGTAGGGTATGAGGCAGAACTTCCTCTCTGCTACCTGGCTATTGCTGACCATTAGGGGTTGGGTCTGTTCCCCAGTTGTAGTAGCACCCGTGAGGGTCAGGGTCAATCATGCTGCATCCCTCTTGAGTTCATGCCCTGTCCTAAGGGAGAGAAGGGCTGAAACAGTGATGCTCATTCACTCGCAGAGGTTTGATGCACGGCCTGTGTAGGTGTTTGAGGATCCTTTCCACTGTTGTGGTTGTCGCAGTTCTATTGCAAGGCTGGGGCATGGTGTGGGCAGGGCCAAAGTGTATGCTAGCCTGGGCCTGGGGGTCAGGGCAGGGCACTGTGGCTTCAGGAATTGAGGTAGCCGCACTGCCACCAGAGATCTGGACTGCCTCTGTGGCAGACTTCTCCCAGGACTTGTCGGTCCTGATCCAGCACCAAGCTGTGGCTGGAGTGGATGGGGCCGAAGTACTTGCTTAGCTGGGAAATGGACCACGGCATGCTGGTCACTCCTGAGGCACTGCTGGAGGAAGCATCAACAATAGCCACCTTTGACTTACTTGGACCACACCCCAGGCCTCTGGGCCATGTCTGCATCCCTAGATAGAGTCTTCTCCCAGGGTCTATTTGCCCCAGATCCAGCATCAAACTGTCATGGGAATGGGCAGAGTCAGAGAGTTTGCTCAGCTGGAAGCCAGGACCTAGGCATGCTGGTTTCCAGCTCTGTTCAAATACGCACTGACAATGGCATTACTGCCCCACCTGGACCACACCCCAAGCCCCTGGGCTGTCTCTGTGTAGCGAGACTGTGTCTTTTCCCAGGGTCCAGCTGGAGGGCATCCTGTGCCAAGCTGTGATGTGGAATGAGCAGGACCAGGGTGTTCACATCACTCAGACTGCGCAGTACAAAGAGGTGGCAGCTGCCAGGGCAGAACTCTGTCCACCTAATTGCTGGCAAGCTGGACTGGTGCACCCTTTGTGAGTAGTCTAGGTTTCTCCAGCCCTTGTATATGTCCCAGTAATTCTCCCAGCAGCCAAGGGGTCTTGTCTCCTCCACACAGGACCCCAGGACCAAGAAGCCCAGTCTATGGCTCTACCTGCTCACTTACCAGGGTGAGGGTCCACCCGTGAGGACCTTCTCTTGCTTTCGGATTCCTTCCAGGGGTGGAGGTCCTGACACTATGCCTTTTTTCCATCCTACCCAGTTATGTGGACATCTTTCTTGCAGCTTTGGTTGTATAGGAATTCCTCTGCCAATTTCCAGTTAGTTTAATGTGAGAATTGTTCCACATGTAGATGAATTTTTCTTTTTGCACAGGCTCTGGACGCGCAGGCTCAGCGGCCATGGCTCACGGGCCCAGCCGCTCCGCCGCACGTGGGATCTTACCGGACCGGGGCACGAACCCGTGTCCCCTGCATCGGCAGGCGGACTCTCAACCACTGCGCCACCAGGGAAGCCCAGATGAATTTTTGATGGGTTTGTTGGGGGAGGTGAGCTCCACAACCTCCTCTACCATCTTGATCTGATCTCTGGTTTTGTTTTTTAATACAAATGCTCAATTTGCATCCAGATCATTGAAAACAGTATCTTTAAGTAGGTAGACTAAGCAATTATCGTTTTTTAAAAATCTTCCCAGGTGATTCTTAGGTACAGACAGGTTGAGAAACATAGTCTTGACATCTCTTGGGAATGAGACAAGGCTAGATGACTGTTCTAGCAGGATAATAACTGGCAGTTACCTTTGGCAATCCAATTTCTGAGAACAGCGAGGAATTCTGGGGCTCTGAGTCCCACAACGCAGCTAATCTTATACATGGGAATACCAAGCAAAGCAAAGATTTCTCAACGAGCCACACACAGCAGTCATCACGGATTGCAAACCTGTTTCTATATTTTTCCGATTTTCCAATGGGTAAACATTGCATAAATCAAATGGGTAAATACCACCCTCCCACGCACACATACATCTTAGAACAAAGTTAAATCTCAGAGACCATATCATCTTACTTGAATGCCTTGAGGGCCAGGCAAATAAAATACATTTCAGAATCAACTTTGGGTAAAACAATAAAAAGTGGTGAAGTCCACAGTTGCCAGAGAGAATGTATCAGATTCATTTTTAAAAAGTCCCATAGACTGGTTAAATAAAGCAGAGTCCTTGGCAATATTCATGACCTCTAGCTCTAGATCTGGTTTTCCAACTGATTCGTACTTATGAAACCACCTCTCTTCCCAAAATGGAGTTTGTCCATCATATTATTAAGCATTGAAGTGTTAGTTCCTTTATTATTATTTTTAATCCACATCTCCTTGCACTTGTGCATTGTTCTTCCTTAGTTCTGGGGGGAGTAAGTATACAAGCCCATTGCTAAGCCAAATATCTCTTAATGGCTACTACATAAAGTGCCATCCAAATTTTGCAATTGCCTTTCTCCATTAATTTCTTGGCCAGAGCCACTTTTTTTTTTTTTTTTTTTTTTTTTTTTTTTCCCCACATCCAGTGCAGTCCTGTCAGCTACACTTACAAGACATTTTATATATATATATATATATATATATATATATATATATATATATATATATATATAATCTCCCCTGCTAGCCATTCAGCTCTGTGAAGGTGCGGTTGTGTCCATCTTGTTCACCAGCCGACCCCCAGCATCTAGCCCAGAGCCGGGGGCACAGCATGCACTAAAGCAGTATTGGTTGAAAGAGAAAGAGAGAGAGAGAGAGAGAGAAAGAGAGGAAGGAAGGAAGGGGAAAGTTCCATCCCTAAGAAATGCAGCATTCTTAAGATGATAGAACATGAAACTCAATTAATTAAATCAGGCACATAAATAGAGGTTCTATGTATGTTCATAGGTTCACATATGTCAAGGTTCTCTTTGTTCTGTGACAGCGTAAAACCGGCACATTTTTCATCAAGATGGAAACAACAAACAAACACAAAACCACGTGCATCGGGCTTCCCTGGTGGCGCAGTGGTTGGGAGTCCGCCTGCCGATGCAGGGGACGCGAGTTCGTGCCCCGGTCCGGGAAGATCCCACATGCCGCGGAGTGCCTGGGCCCGTGAGCCATGGCCGCTGAGCCTGCACGTCCGGAGCCTGTGCTCCACAACGGGAGAGGCCACAGCAGTGAGAGGCCCGCGTACCGCAAAAAAAACAAAAAACAAACAAACAAAAAAACCCACGTGCATCATGTCCTGGTAAGAACTTCTGCCACTTGACCACAGTGAGCCCCTCTGTGAATTCAGTCCAGGCGGGAGGAGAGGGTGGGCCCCTAAGTACAGACAGACCTGGTCTGAGTTCAGGAGTTGGGACCCACAGAGGTGTTAAGTGAGTAGGAGGTCAGGAACCAAAGGCAAGGAGATCAGACATAGATTAACTATCTCGTCTACAACAAGTGCAGGACTTGGTGGTTGGCTTGTTTAATACTCACAGTAAGTCTGTGAAGTAGGAACTGTTATCCCCATTTTATAGATGAGGAAATTGAGGAATTTGATTCATGTCACACAGTTCCATACCCACAGTTTGGGGTACACAACTACAGTTTGTTTTTTGTTTGTTTGTTGTTGGTTTGGTTTGGTTTTGGGCCGCACTGTGCGGCTTGCGGAATATTAGTTCCCCAAGCAGGGATGGAACCCAGGCCCCGGCAGTGAAAGCGCCGAGTCTTAACCGCTGAACCACCAGGGAATTTCTCACAAATACAGTTTGTACCCAGATCCACCTGACCTCAACAACCACGCTCTTTTCTCCCTGTAGCTTCTCTGAAAAGAGGCAGAGGCACCACCAGCAGCTGTGGGTACGGAACTGAGGCTTTGAAAGTCAGGGCATCGATGGGCCGTATCTGCTGGTTTTGCCTGTCCGACAGCCCTCCTCCTTTCTGGCGACACGCCACTCTTTCTGGGAGGAAGTTCATTCGGTGAGGTTCTGGGGAGCTGACCCTGCCCCTTTGCTCACGCCAGCTCCCAAAGGCAGACATACACCCCATTAGAATACCCAACCCTACATGCACAGCTAATGCTTCCGAACCAGGCATGTGATCAGGCAGGGCCAGTCAGAGGCCGTCCCTGGAGTTTTGTGCTGAATCTACTGGGAAAGGTGGTCTTTCCCACAGAGGTGTTAAGTGAGTAGGAAACAGAATTGGGGCTGCCATGGAGCATGTTTCTTGCTACATGAAGGTCAGCTGGGGACTGTAAAAGGGCAGCGGAAAAGACAGAGAGTGCCCTAAGACCTTGTTTGAGCCTTGCCTGCCCTGCCCGTGGGCTTCCCAGATACACAGATTAATCAATTCTCTTTTTCACTAGAGCTGGAGAAAAGTAGGCACACCAGGACGGAGAAGATGAAAGGGTAGACCAGGAACTCAGCAAGGCCTGGAACTATCCAATCAGGATGGAGAGGGGCAGGGAGGGGAGGGGAAAAAAGTCTTCCAACTCAATCTGGTGCCATCCCTGACACCCACCCAGCAGCCTGCCATGTGACTTTGTAGCCGGGGTGTAATTCTCTGATCTCAGGCCTGCCATCTGCAGAGGGATGTACTAATTTGCAAAACCACACCAGAGACCGCTTGTTCCTGGGAAACTGCAGAGAAATGGGAAATTTTCCAGTGAACTAAATGTAAAGAGATCTTTCCCGGTCCGGAGAGGGAGGAGGGACCACACATTTTCTAAGTCCCTAGTGCGTGTCAGACACAGCCAGGAGGTACCTTATCTGCTTACTTGTAAGCTACTAAACTGGAGGTGGGGACACAGTGCTTGATACTCAATGCATGTCACTCGCTCAAAAGGGAAATATTTTTGGAATGAATGAAACACTTATACCAGTTACTCCTCATAAGAGTCCAAGGAGAAGAGAGCTAGAGACAAGGAAACTGACCCTCCAAGAGGGTCAGAAACTCCCTCAAAGCCACAGAGTTGGTAAGTGGCCAAAGCAGAACCTTTTGGGCCTGAGAACTTGCATTCTTGCCATTACCCTAGCCAGAGAGAAAATATCACCTCTATAGGACATGCCCATGCAGGGCCTCTGGGAACTAGAACAGAGCAGTTGGAAAGAACAGGTTGAATTACATGACTTCCGTAAGTAGGATTGAAAGCATTAGATGATGAAGCCTGTGTAATTGCTAAGATGGAGGAAAAAGCCACACGGATTGTACGGGGCACGGCGGCACCCAGTCAGGGCCAAGGAGGACTCTGGGAGGAGGTAGAGAGAAGCCAGCGTTGAAACACAAAGTGATAGCGGGGAGAGGCTTGGAATGAAGGGTTTATCTGAAACCGCTGGCCTTGAGGATGGAGTTCTTGCTTGGGGAAGGAGAGAGAAGCTGAGAGATGGCTGTGGTCAGGAGTGCCCGAGACTGCCAGAGGAGTGAGCGTCTCCGCCTAAGGCAGAGGAAGCAAAGCAAGAGGGACAGCAAGAGAGACTCAGGGTGGGCTTCCCTGGTGGCGCAGTGGTTGAGAGTCCGCCTGCCGATGCAGGGGACGCGGGTTCATGCCCCGGTCCGGGAAGGTCCCACATGCTGCGGAGCGGCTGAGCCCGTGAGCCATGGCCGCTGAGCCTGCGCGTCCGGAGCCTGTGGGAGAGGCCACAACGGTGAGAGGCCCGTGTACCGCCAAAAAAAAAAAAAGAAAAAAAGAGAGACTCAGGGTAGACAAGAGGAAGCTTCCTTCAGGGCAAGAGTGAGGGAGCCCTGGGCTGGCTGGATGAAAAGACTTAAGACAGGAAAGGCTGCTGGTTCAACCTAAAAGCTCGAAGCTCTGGGGCCAGGCAGCCTGGGTTGGAATCCCAGCTCAGCCTGTCACTAACTGTGTGACCCTGCGTTACTTCCTTCTGAGCCTCCATTGGCATCTGAGAAACAGTACAATCCTTTACCAAGCCTGGAACAGAAGTGTGTATAACAGGAAAGTGACAAATAGAAGAACTTAAACCTTACACCCCAGAGTTTGCCTCAGAGAGGGGGCAGTCTCTCCTATTCCTCTGCCTTCCCCCCAAGGGGGCTGGGCTTGTGGACACCTTTCCACGTGCAGAGATGCCTAGAGGGGAAAGGAGGGGAAGGGGGCCCGAAGCCCAGTGCTTTACCCTTGAGCCTTGTCTAAAACATTTATCTGAGACTTTTGAAACTTTTTCTTAGGGGAAAAGAAATATAAACTTCAAAGTTTCCTTGTTCTCTGTGTTGGGGACGGAAATGTCTTAAATTAGACTTTGGGGCACCAACCCCTCCTGTTTTTGGAAGAAACACTTCTATGGGCCTTGGCTAACCAGGGGTTACACCAGATCTTATTCTGGAGCGAATGTGCACAGGTGGGGGCTTCCCTAAATGTTTGTTGTTTAAGCCACCCAATGCATGGTCTTTTTGTTGTAGCAGCCCTGATGGACTAAGACGTGTGGCAGTGTGCAAAGAGCTTGCTGATTCTTCAGTACCATCTCAAGAGGGTTGGTTGAGTCAATTAAGTCCAAAGGAATGTCCAAAATAATTTTATATTAGATTTTATTTGATACAACAAAATCCCTGCATTGGACCTGAACGGCTCTTGGTGCCATAAGAAACTGGGGTTATTTGGGGGTAAACGTCAATGGGGAATACACCATATGTATTTCTTTTTGCTTGTTTGCAGGTTCCTCAGGATGAAAGACTGTGACCATGCAGTGGTCTAATTTCTCTGCAGCAAGTGGTTGGGGAGGGCTGGAGCACAGTGGAAATGTGCTGCAGTGGAGGGGACAGTGGAAAGGAGAATCTTAACTCCCACACTTATGAGTGGAGAAATCCTGGGAAAAATACTTAATCTCTTGGAACCGCAGTTTCCTCATCTGTAAAATTAGGAGGAATCTTTCTCATAAGGTGGTAGGGCAAATGAAACAAAGGAATGAATGAATGAATAACATACACAAGCCCCTAGGATGGAGATAACTGCTGCATAGTCAATGCTCAACTAGCACTGGGTCCTCCCACCCACCTTGTTTCCAGATCACAGGTTGCAATGCTGCAGAGGATATTCTAGCCTTGTAGGAGGAGGGGTTGGCCCACAGAACCAGTCATCTGCATTGCACCTCTGAGATTTCATATTCCCGGCCTTGGCAAATCACAGGAGAGAGACGTAGAGAGGATGGGCAGGTAGCATTCCTGCTAAGGGCCCCAAAGAACCAGCCAGCTTCCAAGCAAGCCTGGCTCAGCTCTGTGGGACTTTCTCAGCTACTGCTCCGGTGTTTCCTATCATCCAGCTCCAAGTTTGTCTTCCCCTTCACCTCTGCCCTCATTGGCTCTGGCCATGGGAAGGCAAACACAGCTTAGACAATGAGGGAAGCTAAAGGCTGGACAAAATTACAGACGGGCAGTTGGTATTTTTTCTGTTCTCCAACTAGGGATTTGTTTCTTTCACTGTCATCATTTTATCTTCCAAGCTGGGGCTTTACAGGAAGCTGGATAATCAACTTTGGGAGACAGAGTGTATGACAAGCATAACTTACCCAGGAAAATTTATGTGTGAGACTCCATCAAATAGATTTCCATGTTCTACAAATTAATATCCATAGGGGAAAAAAACTTTCCCCCTAGCTCACATCACATACAGAAATTAATTCAAGATGGATCACATACCGACATGTAAAAGATAAAACTATAAAGCTTCTGGAATAAAACATAGGAGAATATCTTCTTGACCTTGGGATTTCTTTAGGCAGGACATTAAAGGATTAAGTATTTTTAAAAATTGGTAAACTTGTCATGATCAAAATTAAAAACACCAAAAGACACACTTAGGGAAGTAAAAAAGCACACCACAGACTGGAGGAAATTATTCACAACAGATAAATCTGACACAGGACTCATATTTAGAACATATAAAGAACTCTTACTAAATCAATTTTTTAAAAAAGATAAGTACAAGAGTTAAACAGATATTTCTCAAAAGAAAACATACGAGGGATTCCCTGGTGGCGCAGTGGTTGAGGATCCGCCTGCTGATGCAGGCGACATGGGTTCGTGCCCCGGTCCGGGAAGATCCCACATGCCGCGGAGCGGCTGGGCCCGTGAGGCGTGACCACTGAGCCTGCGCATCTGGAGCCTGTGCTCCGCAACGGGAGAGGCCACAGCAGTGAGAGGCCCGCGTACCGCAAAAAAAAAAAAAAAAAAAAAAAAAAAAAAAGAAAGCATACGAATGTCCAGTAAGCAAATAAAAAGGGTGCTGGCATCTTTCATAATTAGGGAACTGAAATTAAAACCGTGATGAGTTACCACTTCATACCCTTGAGAATGACTCAAAGTAAAAAGACCAGCAATTCCAGGTGTTGGGAAATGGACTACTGCTCAACTATAAAAAGGAATGAATTACAGATACATGTGACAACATGGATGAATCTCCCAAACATTTTATGCTGAGTAAAAGAAGCCTCACGCAAGAGCACACTCTATGAATCCACTCCATTTATATGAAGTTCAAGAACTGGGAAAATTAATCTCTTAGTGATAGAAATCAGAACAATGGTTGCCTCTGGGGAGTAGGATATTCATGGAAAAAAGGGCACCAGGGAACTTTCTGGGGTGATGGAAATATTCTTACCTTGATTTGCATGATGGTTACATTGGATGGTACTTTAAAAATCTAGTTTTTTACTGTATGAAATATATACCTCTTCAAAAATATACAAAAGTTTGAAAAGTTTGAAAGACTCCTAAGACAGATAAATGGAGAGATGCATCTGTTATGCACAGTGTTTAACTATTTGCAGTACAATTGACCCTTGAACAGCACAGGCTTGAACTGCATGGGTCCACTTATATGAGGATTTTTTTCCAATAAATATAGTACGTGTATTTTCATTTTACAGATCTTTTTTTTAAAGCCTTTTTCCTTTTATTATTATTTTTTAATAAATTTATTTATTTATTTATTTATGGCTGTGTTGGGTCTTCGTTGCTGCAGGCTGGCTTCCTCTAGTTGTAGCGAGCAGGGGCTACTCTTCGTTGCAGTGCAGGGGCTTCTCATTGCAGTGGCTTCTCTTGTTGTGGGGCACAGGCTCTAGGCTTGCGGGCTTCAGTAGTTGTGGCACACAAGCTCAGTAGTTGTGGCTCATGGGCTCTAGAGTGCAGGCTCAGTAATTGTGGCACACGGGCTTAGTTGCTCCGCAGCATGTGGGATCTTCCCGGACCAGGGATCGAACCCATGACCCCTGCATTGGAAGGTGGATTCTTAACCACTACGCCACCAGGGAAGTCCCCATTTTACAGATCTTTAAGTTAACTAAATGTAGGGAA
>NW_006779100.1:1971912-1975514 GCF_000442215.2 Lipotes vexillifer | reverse complement strand
GTAGGGAAAAGTTTGCTTTTGATTAGACATCACAATATGTGGAATCAAAAGAACTAGAGTTTGAGACCTGAAAACCTCCAAACTGTTTCAGCTTCTCGCCTTTGAGTGAGTCATTTATCAATCCCTTTGTTTTTGAGACAGAGATAGCAGCACGAGGATATTCAAGTGCGTGTGGCAGTGGGGAGAGGAGTATTGGCGCCCCTAACCCCTGTGTGGTTCAAGGGTCAACTGTGCATTTTCGTATCCATGGTCCTAGTATTCGAAATCCTGACTGGGGTCTCTATTTTCTCACCAATTTCCCCCATAACGTTCACCCCCAAATCGCTCTGCTCCAGCCCCAGTGACCACTAGCTCCTCAAAGAAGCCAGGCACATCCCCATCTCACTTGCTGGTCTCTCTGTCTGGAATTCTCTCCTCCCAGAGTCCAGCTTGCTCCTTCACTTCCTCAGTTCTCTGCTCAAATATTCCCCTGTCCGGGAACAGCACACACATCCTCCTTTCTCTCTTTCCCCTCTGCTTCGTTTTTCTTCATTACCCTTATCACTCCCTGACATTGTACACATTTACTTGCTTATTGTCTGTCTCCTCTGCTGGAATATCAGCTCCACGAGGCGGGGGCTTCGTCTTACTCACTGCTGTATCCTCAGGACCTGGAATAAAGTGCTCACTTCACATCTGTTGAGTATTTGCTCTTAGCGGGCACTTATAGCAATCCTGGGAGATTTTTTTAAAGATTGTAAAGTTTAAGAAAGGATAATAATTGTAAGCAGAAGGCCTGACACACAGTAGATTGTCCATACGTGTGAGTTCTTTTACCTCTCAAATTCTTCTCTAGGGTGTATAGGCAAGGATTCATCATCTTCCCTATTTAAAAGAATTTATTTATCTATTTATTATTTATTTATTTATTTTTGGCTGCATTGGGTCTTCGTTGCTGTGCACAGGCTTCCTCTAGTTGTGGAAAGCGGGGGCTACTCTTCATTGCGGCGTTCAGACTTCTCATCGCGGTGGCTTCTCTTGTTGCGGAGCACAGGCTCTAGAGCACAGGCTCAGTAGTTGTGGTGCACGGGCTTAGTTGCTCCGTGGCATGTGGGATCTTCCTGGACCAGGGCTCGAACCTGTCTCCTGCATTGGCAGGTGGATTATTAACCACTGCGCCACCAGGGAAGCCCCTTCCCCATTTTTTAAGTTAGGAAAATCAAGTTCTGAATGGTTTAGTGACTTCCTGAGGTCACTGCAAATGGCAGCTCTCAGTATGGAGTCTAGGCCTTAATGCAGACAGCAGCCATCAGTTAAATGGCCAGATTACACAATGGAAGGCAGAGGTATTAGCACATGGACTAATTTGCTGTCCACTAATGGATACTAGCTAGGTAACTCTTCCACTCCTCCAGTTTCACACCCTGGAAACCTTGGCAGGATACATGTAACTCTCTATTAACTTCTTGGGGGAGGAGGGAGGCCTGGTGGTGCTGTAGATAAGCGAAAGGTCACAGGCATTTGACACCTGAATATATCACTTAATCACTTATTTTCTTTTGACAGCAGGCTTACCTTCCCAATTATGTAGGATCTCAGTTACATTCACATGAATTTTCGGTTCAAGGCCATGTACTCCATGTTTGCAGAACATTTGAGTTTAGGGCAGTGGGATTAAGGGACATGAAAGAACTCAGTTGATTTAAGGCAGCCAACAGGAGAATAAGTGTGTGCCATCAAGTCTAAAGTACATGCTCTCCAGAATGGAAAACAGCAAATCACTGTGAATGGAATAAATGAAAGTTAACAGACCAACAGTCCTTGGCCCTGTAAGTGTTAATATTGGACCCATCTCAGTGTCTGATTTGGTAGCACATCTCATCTAGCCTCTCACTTCCTTTTATTACCCTCTTAATTCAGAATCACTCGCCTTGGCCCATCTGACCTACTCCCCAAGTTCACTGGTGACTTCACTACCCACCAGATCGAATGCTCCAGACCGCTCTCCGACAATGCGGTTTCTTCAAACCAAAGCCTGACCCAGCTTCTGGGAATTTCACTCCCAGTGCTGATCTTGAGCGGGCATCTGATATTTAATAACGGAAACCCCAAAGCTAGGGAGGACTCTGCAATGCAAGCACAGGACGGTCATCTTTTCCTAAATCTGAGATGTGTAATTTTTAGCAAGAGTCACAAACCCCTTTGGGAATCTGATAAAACCTGTGAGCCATTTCCCCAGGGAAAAGCACATTCACCCAAGAATTCAGGGAGTCCTGTGCTCCATGAAGCCCATCCACGGGAACTGGGTTAGGCACATCTGCTTGAAGTATAAAAGCATCTATTTCGGGCTTCCCTGGTGGCGCAGTGGTTGAGAGTCCGCCTGCCGATGCAGGGGACGCGGGTTCGTGCCCCGGTCCGGGAGGATCCCACATGCCGCGGAGCGGCTGGGCCCGTGAGCCACGGCCGCCGGGCCTGTGCTCCGCAGCGGGAGAGGCCGCAACAGTGAGAGGCCCACGTACCGCAAAAAAAAAAAAAAAGAAAGAAAAAAAAAAAGCATCTATTTCTCAGAGCCTGTGTTATATTCCTTGAAACATTCCAATGATCTGCTGCTTTTCAACCTTAGGATGATCGGGGGTGTTTCCCCCCACTTAATTACAGAGGAGTTTGTGTTGGGAGAAGGCAGATCTAGTGGTAAATGAAGCTTAGGACTTGTCTGGGAGAATGAAGATGAAAAGAATAGCTCAAGTCTCGTGTTTTGGCAGAAGGAAAAGGAACAGGTCGTCCTCACGCTCTAGCCTTGTTCTAAACTTAGCCAGCTCCCGTGCTTCCAAGTTGGCAAAATGAGCTCCCACCGTCCTAATAAACACGCCACGGTGCAGTGACTCACGAGATAGCAGCCGGGTGCGGGATTCTGCTGCTTCTAGCCAGCCAGACAAGGGACGTGGTGGACTAGACCCCCAACACAGCAAGGATGTCCAATGTAGCGGGGAGGACAGCCTGGGCACCGGGCTGCCCTGAAGAGCCAAAGAGGCTTGCCAGTGGCAGAACCCAACTTATCAATGCACAGAAGAGCAAATGAAGGCCTGGGGGTCTAGGGAGTGAAGGGGAGGACCTGGTGAGGTCACACAGTGAGAGAGGGAGCCATCCTGGGGGCGTCATCTGATAGGACTTCACACACATCAGGGCATTGAATAAGGGAGACAGTGGTGCCACATGGGTACATCTAAGGAGGATGGCATTCCTAGATACCAAGGGTATTCTGCTCCCTGTGACCTTACACATCTAAGCATCAATAGAAGGTGGATTCTAGAAGGTAGACAGGTAACACTCCTCTGCCCTGCCTGGCCCTGCTGTGGCCAGGCTGCCCTGGTTAGGCTGTGCTGGAGGCCTGTGCTCAGCTCAAAGTGCTGCACACCTGGGGAGGGTGGGCAGTTAGGAGGGGGTGGGTGAACTTGGGGTTCGCCACTGGATGGGAAGGGGAGCCGCCAAGGCATCATACAGCATCACCTGAGAGGTGATAGGAGGCTGGGACAGGTGGCCCAGACCAGGGAGGTAAGAGACAGACTAGGGGCTGGAATGGAGCAGGACATTTGTCCTGAACAAGCAGGGAATGGCAAGTTTGG
>NW_006779100.1:1967852-1971355 GCF_000442215.2 Lipotes vexillifer | reverse complement strand
GCAGGAATGGGCAAGTTTGCCCTGAGTGGGGAGTGGCCTCCTGGCACCAAGGGAGGTCTGAGGGCCCAATGACCTTTCACAGCTACTGAACAATGAAATGGGAGGTAGTGAGCTCCCTAGCACTGGAAGGCTTCATGCAGGTCCGCTTGGTGGGGACAGGAGAGAGCAGATTCAAGCATCACAGTCCCTTCCAACCGTAACAGTCTTCAGCTTGGATTCCCCCAGAAGACTTGTTGAGAGAGAAGAGCAGAAATTCATTTATTTTTTTGCAAAGTGGGAAAGTTCAGACCCAGACTGAACACTGCACCCAAGGTCACACAGAATGGCAGCAGAATTGGGAACAAAACCCACATCTGCGTCTTCCCAAGCCCCAGACTTTCCCATCTGGTTTCCCAAATGGTGTCCCAGCCTGCGCTATTTTGGGCTGGCTTCCCCACCGGGACAGAGGTCGCCTATGGGACAGCATGGCCCTGCCTGCCGGCTCCCAGGTGAGGCTGGTAAACGAGCACCGAAGGGCCAGTCCTCTCTGCCCAGGTCCCAAAGGGAGATCAACCTTGGCTCTGTGCCTGCGCCCTCAGGAGGAAATGAAAGCATGCAGGGCACTTATTCTGACTCTGGCTCTCTTCACAAAGAAAACCATGTTGACTTCCTTTGGGGAAGTTCCAAGATCCGCAGGTGAGGACTTCCCTGGTGGCGCAGTGGTTAAGAATCCGCCTGCCAACGCAGGGGACACAGGTCCCATCCCTGCCCTGAGAAGATCCCACTTGCCGTGGAGCAACTAAGCCCCAAGCCACAGCTACTGAGCCTGCACTCCAGAGCCCACAAACCACAACTACTGAGCCCACGTGCCTAGAGCCCGTGCTCTGCAACAAGAGAAGCCGCCGCAATGAGAAACCCTCGCACTGCAACGAAGAGTAGCCCCCGCTCGCCACAACTAGAGAAAGCCCGCGTGCACCAACAAAGACCCAACGCAGCCAAAAAAAAAAAGATCCGCAGGTGAACCTTGTCCTCCAGGCCACCAGGGGGACCCAGCTGGCCTGACTTAGATCTTTGTTTCCCAAGTAAGTTCCTTAGAACACCAGTCCTTCAAAAAGCTCCTTGAGGAGAGGCATTTTTGTTTTTTGTGTTTTGGAACAGCTTTATTAAGATGTAATTCATATACCATACAATTCACACATTTAAGCTGTACCATTCAATGATTTTTAGTATATCCAAAGTTGTGCAACCATTGCCACAATCAATTTTTGAACATTTTCATCACTTCTAAAAGAAACTCTGCCCTGTGACTATCACCCGCTAATTCCCCATGTTCCCAAGCCCCAGGCATCCACTATTCTACTTTCTGTTCCTATAGGTTTTCCTATTCTGGGCATTTTACATAAACAGAGTCATGTAATATATGGTATTTTGTGTTTGGCTTCTCTAACCTGGCATAATATTTGCAGAGTCCAGTATGTTGTAGCATGTCTTGGTACTTCAGTCCTTTTCATGCCTGAATAATATTCCATTGTGTGGGTATCCGACATTTTGATTATGTATTCATCAGCTGGAGGACATTTGAGTTATTCCCACCTTTTGGCCAATATGATTGAGGAAAGGTCTGGTGTTCAAACGAATTAGAGAGTGATGCCAGCTCTATGTCCCTCTTGGAGATTCACAGTGTCCCTTAGCATATTAAAGGCTCTGAGAAGTCCTGCAATAAAGGCAACTGTTCATCTTTACTTGACCTGGTGTAACCAGACTTTCTTCACAGTCCTTCACACAGAGAAATCCCAGGGATTGATGTGTCAAGGTATATACTTGGGAAGACAGAGACCAGACTGAAGAGAAGCTGCCAACCTGGAAGCTCAACTGAAAGGAAGTGGGCAATAGAAAGCATTCCAGCTCCTCCCGCTGCTGCCACTGGAGGGACTGTTCTCTGAGCTGAAATGCCATGAATCCTGAGATATCCAGCAAACTGGGAGACCTTGCCAGGCCAGTCCATTCATTTGCTCCTTTGGTCATTAAACATAAACAGTTTGAGCAACTATGGGGCTAGAGCAGAGGCTTTCAAGCATTTCTGACTATGGGTGAGGGGTCTGGGAAGCAGTGGGGGGGCAGAGAAAGGACCTAGAGCATCTCATGTTTCTGCCTTAGCAACCCGGTGGACAATGGCGCCTTCAGAAAGCAGTCAGGATTGGGGGGGAAGAGGATGAGTTCAAGCTGTAACATCTTGAATCTGAGGGGCTGTGGGCCATCCTCAGAAAATGTGGGGAGATTGGAGTTTTCCTTGGTCCAGGGCTCAGAAGAGAGGTGTTGGGCTGAAGGCTGAGTCTTAGGGGTCTTGTTAAGGCTTGGGAGTGAGTGAGAGACTTGGGGAGGGTGGGAAGTGCTGGGAAAGAAAGGTGAGAACACAGTTTTGGAGAACACTAGTATTTTTTTTTTTCCTAGCATCTTTATTGGAGTATAATTGCTTTACAGCAGTGTGTTAGTTTCTGCTTTATAACAAAGTGAATCAGCTATACATATATATATATATATATATATATATATATCCCCATATCCCCTCCCTCTTGTGTCTCCCTCCCTCCCACCCTATCCCACCCCTCTAGGTGGTCACAAAGTATTTAAGAGTGAGTACTTGGGGGGAATTCCCTGGTGGTCCAGTGGTTAAGAGCTTTCACTTTCCGGGGCCCAGGTTCAATTCCTAGTCGGGGAATTAAGATCCCACAAGCCCCGAGGTGCGGCAAAAAGAAATCCCCAAAGCCCCGAGGTGCGGAAAAAAAAAAAAAAAAAAAAAGAGTGAGTACTTGGGAAGGGATGGAGAGAATGCAGCCAGTGAGATCTGAGGAAGACAGGAGGGTGGGGCGTTACAATAGTGATGATGTGGTCAGAAAGGCCAACCGCCACAGAGATCACAGGGGATGAAACCAGAGACAGGGGCCAGGAGAGAAGGGTCAAGAACTCTACGGCAAGAGGTGAAAGGGCAAATGATGAGGATGTGAAGCCAGGGTGTGTAGACACCCTTTGGAAAAGCATGACTGAGAGAGGGGAGAAGGAGGGGTCTGTTTCCTAGGAAACAGGAGCCAGAGCGGGAGGCGGGCAGCAGAGCAGGTAAGGCGGCCTGGCTTCAGCCTCTCAGCACAAGCTTCCCTCGCAAACCTTGCTACTTGGAGCAGAAGCAGCCTCTTCTTGGCAACCGTTTTGCCCTTACTCATGCTTGGATTAAAAGCAAATTCTAATTTCCTGGCCGACTTACGGGGGTGCGGGCGGGGGCCCCCGCCTCTTCCCCTGCCCCTCTACTTCCAAGCAAGAGTGAGGCTAGGGGAGCTGCTGACCGTTCATCAAGGTCCCCCCCATCCCCCCTTCTGGGGGGATGAGTCAAAGCTAAGACCCGGAGAAGGGTCTGTGGTTTGCCCAAAGCCACAAAGCTGTCCCCACACCACTGCACAGACCCTCAGTGGCAGATGTCCCAGAAGGTTTGGGTGGGAAGGGGGTGCCCAGCCAGTCTGGAGGCCCCAGGG
>NW_006779100.1:1939504-1967842 GCF_000442215.2 Lipotes vexillifer | reverse complement strand
TCAGCAGGAGCGCTGATCCCTCCAGCTGAAAGCGCCTCGAGAAAAGGGAGAGATAAAACAACTCTCCCGTGACTGGTTGGCTGGTTGCCCTTGATTGCTTGAGTGGGGAGGGGCGGGCCCAGCCCTGGGCCTCCTGCCAGGCTCCCTGAAGGGTGGGAATGGAGTCTGGAAATCAGAATCCCCCGTTACCCTAGGCGTGAGTAAGGACACAGGGGTTGCCAAAAAGAGGCTGCTTCTGCCCGGAGTAGCAAGAAGGTTTGTGAGGGAAACTGACACCAAGAGCCCAGAGCCAGACCCACTCTGCTGCTGTCTGCCTCTGTGACCTTGAACCTGCTTAGCCTCTCAGGGCTTGGAAATGCCACCCATCACCTTTGGCAGACACATGTTCCTTTGCTCATTCATTCATTCATTCATCCAAAAAGCATTTCTCAGCATCTGTTCCCTTGGAAAGGGATGTGTCACGGGGAGAGCTAAAGATTTGGAGTCAGAGACCCAAATTCAAATCTCCACCTGCCACTTACTAGCCACGTGACTTTGGGCAAGTCATTTAATCTCTGTGTGCCTCAGTTTCCTCATCTGCAAAATGGGGGTAAGACTACCTACCTCATAAGGTAGTTGTAAGAATTAAGTTAAACTAGACAGACAACAGTCTTTAATAAATGCTGAACACAGCAGCTGTACTTAGACAACAGTGGCAGCCTGGTGATGCTGCTGGCTGTGGTAGTGTAAATACTCTGTAAAGCCTAAGCCAGATCCTGAAGCATAAAACATTGCTCAAGAGATTTTAGTTTCTGTTATTGTGTTAACTGTTGACATTAACAATCATAACACAATAATATCATTGTATGTACAGTGCTTAACCATGCTTCCTGATGTGGCAGCTACTCCAGAAGTGGTTGTTATTAATGCATTCATTTCGGCGATGGCATCATGATATGCCAGTGCCCAACACCTAGCAGGTACTCAATGTGTGTGAGTTCCCTTCTCATCAGCGGGGACCTTGGGGCAACCTCACCCAGGTGAAGCGTCCATGGTCATCTAGGATGGAGTTAAGCACCTTTGGGTACCCAGAGCAGGGTTCACGTGAATCCCGGGGTCCTGTGGAGGCCTCCATCCTAGGGCCACTCAGGACCCAGATCTCTCTCACAGCTGTTGCTGGAGGACACAGATCTTTCCAGAAAACCTCAAGTCTGGTTCCAGACCAGCCACTGTCCCCCACCTCCACTCCATGTTTCTCAGCCCAGGAGTGAGCTGGACTCTGCTCTCCCTGCCCAACATTTACATTCCCAGCTATTTATAACCCAGGCTTAGAGCAGCCATGGCTGGGGCTGAATGGGTAGTGAGAAATCTGGCTTCCCATCACATGCGCAGCCCCAGAGGCCCCTGGCACCCATCAGAGCATTTCATTTTCCAAGCCATCTCGTTAGCTTTCTTTCTCCTTCCCTGGCTCTGGTCCAGCATCTCTGTAACTTGGGTGATTTGGTTCAAGAAGAGGTCATTTCAGCCCTCCCTGTAACTCTGCTTTGGAGTCACCTGGGCCAGGAGGTCCTGGCCTGTTTGTGGCCTGAAGGCGCTGTGCTTCCCTTTCAAAGCCTCCCTAGCACCAGGGAGGAAGGCGGCCCTGATGCCTGCTGGGAAGTGGAGAAGTTGAGAAGTAACGTCTAATAGCTTTGGGGGGGGGGGATAGGAGGAGGGCACCGTGCTGTCTACAGTGCCAGGGAGCAGGGTGGGGGCACCAGAAGCCCCTGCAATGTGGTGAAGGGGCAGAAGCACAGGTGCTGGAATCCCAGATCTGCTACTGCCTAGCTGTGTGCCCTTGGACGAGTTACTCAACCTCTCTGAGTCTCCATTTCTTACCCTGTAAAATATAAGGATAGTCCCACGACAGAGTCACTATCAGGACTGAGAAAATCTTTGAGGAACTCCCACAGCACAGCCTCTGGCATGCAGTTGCCAGGTCTGTCTTCCTTTTACCTCCCCTCAAACACAGATTCCCTGGACCACTGAAGGCTAGAAGAGCTGAATCCATTGCACCTCATGGTTTCTAAGGTTTGCAACTGAAAAGGACATCAGCTTGAGGAAGAGAGCCTTGGCCTCAGCTTCCGCTGACTGGGGTCTCCCCACATAAACTGCCTGATTTGAAGCTGGCCTGTTGGTTGAGGGCAGCAGCCGTTCTAGCTTGAGCCTGAGTGACCACAGACACTCGGGCCTGGGAGGGAGGAGGGATGGAAGGGGGAGAGGGTGTCTGCATGAGGAACTCTGGAGGCTCGTGGGAGAAAAACGTGACCTCAGCTGAGAGTTGGAGCTCAGGCCTGATCCAAGAGCCTCTGGGTGGCTTTGTGACAACATCAAACCCCGGCATCGTGAAGGCGGATAGGTTCTCCCTACAGGGCTGAAGCAGGAGGGGAGAGACATGGTGGCCCAAGAGGCTAACGTGAGGCTCACATGAGGCTCACATGGGAAGAAATCCCTAAAATCCCTGAGGGGCAGGGCGCACAGAGCTGGAGTGCCTGCCATCACCCTAGGCTCCCTCCCCGGAATCCTGCTCACGTCCCTTACAGCGCCCCCTGGTGGCTGGGGAGAGACGCTTGGCCCAGGCTGAGAGCTAAAGTAGGTTAATATCCCATGCCACTCAAAGAACAGATGGACTCTGTGTGTGCGTGCGTGCACGTGTGTGTGCGCGCGTGTGTGTGTAAGTTGGCACTGGGGAGACTGGATTTAAAATTTACTCCAGATCACTCTGAGTCTCCTCAGGGACCGCACAAGCCTGCGAGCTCTGGGAGGGAAGGACCACCTCTAGCTTGCTCAGTGTGGTCTCCCCAGGGTCCAGTGCACAGCCTAGAACTCAAGAATGATGAATGGATGAGTAAATGATGTGAGAGAGTGGTTTTCAGGAAAAGCTGCCAGGACTTCCCTGGTGGCAAAGAATCCACCTGCCAGTGCAAGGGGCACGGGTTCGAGCCCTGGTCCGGGAAGATTCCACATGCCGCAAAGCAACTAAGCCTGTGCGCCACAACTACTGAGCCTGTGCTCTAGAGCCCACGAGCCACAAGTACTGCGTCCACATGCCATAACTACTGAAGTGCGCAAGTAGAGCCCATGCTCTGCAACAAGAGAAGCCACCACAATGAGAAGCCCACGCATCGCAACGAAGAGTAGCCCCCACTCGCCGCAACTAGAGAAAGCCTGCGCACAGCAAAAAAGACCCAACGCAGCCAAAAATAAATAAATAAATGTATTAAAAAAAAAAAAAAAAAAAAAGGAAGAGCCTGCCAGGTGTGGGCAGAGGAACAAGACCAAGAAGGCCTTGGTCTGTGGTCCCCATCCCTCCCCACACCCAGCCGAGCCACAGCTCAGGATGGTAGAGGCAGCTGGTGGAGGCAAGGAGCATCGCAGCTCTATACCGACATGCTGGGTGGCGCCTCAGGCTCCTCCTTTAACCTCTCTGAGCCTCGTGATCCACATCTACAAAAACGAGACCCCAAGTAGCTGTCTGGGCAGAGGTTTTTTGAAAATTAAGTAAGTTTGATGGATAAAACTGCATAGCGTATTCAGGGCTCCGTGCACGGGCATTGCCCTGGCAAAGCAGGGATGGGTGGGCAGAGCCTCCCCCCACCATCCAGCACCCTTCCCTGCTCTCTCTTCCTGTTGCAATGCAGTGCCAGCTCCCCAGGAGGGGCTGGCAACCGCTGCTCCGGCTGATGCCTGCTGGCCTGTGTCCAGGCCCAAACCAGCCCCAGGTACAGCTGCTTGCTTTCTTCCTGCCCCTCTCCCCTTCCCACTCCCCCATCTGTGCCTTTCCTTCTTCCGGCAGCAATTTCCCCGCCTCTCTTTGTGTCCCTTCTAGACATGGCTCCAGCCCCCTCGCTGGAAAAGACTACAACGGAGGCTTCGTCCTCAATTCTCCTATTGTGACAGCGCTCCCAGCCCCCTCCTCTTGGGCCCCTGGACTCCAAGAAGCCCTCCCACCCATGCACCCACCCCCTGCTCATGAGGCTCAGCCTGAGAGGGGAGTGGGCACCTCACCAGAGTGGACACATCACTGATTTAGGGAGCGGAGCTCAGGGAGCTGGCCTGACCTCCCAGCTCTGCTACGATCTCAGGTGGCGGTGAGATCTTCCTGGGTTTGGGTGTCTTTTTCCACAAATGTGGACCCAATCACCCCACTCCAGGCTCCTGTGCCACCGAGGCTGAGGTGACAGAAGCCCTGCCCGACCAGGGAGGTCAGCAGCATCCTCTCAGGGGCCCAGGCCCTTACTGCACCATCTCCTGGCGAAACACCTCCTGTAGCATCCCACTGCGGCCACCACTACCTCAGGGTAGGAGAAAACTCTAGCCAGTCTCACAGATGAGCGCTCACTCTGTCTCAGGCACTGAGCTTTGACTTCATATGATGTATCTCATTTAACCTTCACCACAACCTTTTGAGGTCAATATTATTGTTTCCCCCATTTTACAGCTGAGGACACTGAAGGGATTGCCCAAGGTCACATGAAAGTCAGTGGCGGGATTGGAAGACAGCTCTAACTTCAGAGTTGACACACTTTGATCACAATTCTTTCTCTGGACAGAAAATGTACAAACCCAGAAACAAAAACAAAAAACCCCAAACCCATAAAAATAAAATCCCCTTCTTAACTGGAATCGAGTTTATGCAAAGGAAAAGTCAGAGACTCTGGAAAGCCCCACCACTGTCACCTGAACATTAAGAAGTTCTGGGACTCGGTTGGCCGATAAGGGGTGGAAAACAGATCGTATAATAAAAAGTGCATACAGGGACTGGAGCAGGTTAGCCCAGGCTCTGAATGCTGATTCTTCAATTTGCTGGCTGGGGGGCCATGAGGTGGGGGTGATACCTCTCTACGATTTGGTTTTGGGGTTTTCTCTTCCAGTGTGACCAAATGAGATCTTACTGAACTGACCATCCCACAGATAACAACTGTTGACAAAACACACACACACACACACACACACACACACACACACATACACACACACACTCAAGGCATTGGAGAGTGAATAAAAGCAAGTAGACTCTGGAAAAAGGGAACAACAAGGGAGAAGTTAACCTTTTTTTTTTTGTTTTTGGGGGGCTTTTTTTGGGTTTTTTTGGGTTTTTTTGCAGTACGTGGGCCTCTCACTGCTGTGGCCTCTCCCATTGCGGAGCACAGGCTCCGGACACGCAGGCTCAGCGGCCATGGCTCACGGGCCCAGCTGCTCCGCGCGCGGCATGTGGGGTCCTCCCGGACCGGGGCACGAACCTGCGTCCCCTGCATCGGCAGGCGGACTCTCAACCACTGTGCCACCAGGGAAGCCCCAAAGTTAACCATTTTCTATGGCTTTGAACTTGAGAGCAGACCATAGCCAGCACAGCACAGATAGAAAATCTGCAGTCTTTCTGGCTTGAAGAACCAAAGGACAAATTTCATATCAACCACAGGTACTAGAAAGTGAAGGCGGCAGCCTTAGCCAAAGAGGGAGAGCCTTGGGTCCTGTGCATAAACTTGGTTCAGACCTCCAGTTGATCCCTGAACCACACATGCATGGAAGTGACTTCAGCTGAGGGGGGAAAAAAAAACTGAATTGAGATTTGGGCTGCCATCCAAAGAGCAGAGTTTGAAGTTAATTACCTAATAAAACAAAATATCAACACATTTTGAGAATATAACAGAATCCAGAGCCCCTACAATGAAACATGCACAATGCCCAAGATACAATCCTGTTCCTTTATAGTTATGTTCTCAGATCACAGTGGAATTAAACTAGAAATCAATAACAGGAAGATAGCTGGAAAATCCCAAAGTATTTGGAGATTAAACAACATACTTCTAAACAACGCACAGGTCAAAGAGGAAGCCTTAGGAGAAATTTTAAAATATTTTGAACTATATATATGAAAATGAAAGTACAAAATACCAAAATTAATTGGACGCAGCAAAAGCAGTGCTTTAAGGGAAATTTATAGCATCGAATACATGTAGTACAAAAAGAAAAGATCTAAAATCAATAATCTGAGCTTCCCTGGTGGCTAAATAAAACATGAAGAGTTTTACAAGAAGAAGAAAACTTCAGGGCTAGGAAGGGCCTCAAACAGTGACTTTTCATGATGTCTCCACCATTTAATAGGTAAGAAAGCTGAGGTTAATAGATAAAGAAAATGGGCTTTGAAGTCAGGCAGCTCAGGGTTAAATCCTGACTGTGTCGTAGCAGAGGGTCACTCTGGGTGATGGGCGGCTTTCTCACTGATGGTCGGTCCTTTGGCCTCTTCATCATCTCCTCTAGTCATGGGGAGCTCATTACCTCTCCCAGCAGCCCCTGCCACTACTGGGCCAATCTCCTTGATAGAAGGTTCTTCCCTGACTCAGTCCTGGTCTTCCTCAGTTTCACTTTTCCCCTGAGGGTCCTGTCACACAGAACAGATGAGTGCCTTGTCCTCATGGCAGCCTTCAAAGGTTTAAAGATTGTATTCACCCTCCCCTCCCCTCCCCACCCCTGTCTTCTCTTCTCCCAGCCAAGACCTCTAGCAAGCTCCTAAACTTTACTGACAATCACTATGTAGAAGTCCAGGCTCAGAGAGGTGAAGTAACCTTCCCAAGCTCACACAGCTAAGACGTAAACAACCATTTCTCTGAACCCATGATTGTCTAGGTCTCTCTGTGGTTCTAAGCCACCAGTACCTTTTTGTTAACTTCTCTCTCTATGATTTTAGCCTGCTGAATTCGTTTCCTAGGGCTGCTAAAGTAAAGTACCCCCAACTGTGTGGCTAAAACCAACAGAATGTATTCTCTTACAGTTCTAGAGGCTAAGAGTTTGAAATCAAGGTGTCATCAGGGCCATGCTCCTTCTAAGAGTCTGGATAAAATCCTGCCTTGTTTCTTCCTACCCTCTGGTGGTAGCTATTGACCCTTGGCATTCCTTGGCTTGCAGATGCATCACTCCAGTCCTTGCCTCCGTCTTCACATGGCCTCCTCCCTATGTGTCTGTGTTTTCACATTGTTCTTGCCTCTGTGTATGTCTCTGCACCCAAATCCCTTCTTCTCATAAGGATACCAGTCACTGGATTTAAGATCCAATCTAATCCAGTGTAACCTCATCTTAATTTGATTATATCAGCAAAGATCTTACTTCCAAATAAAATCACATTCACAGGTACCAGGGGTTAGGACTTGGACATATCTTTTGGGGGGACACTATTCAACCCCTCTACCACCAAATGTGGTAGAAAGCAATTCAGCAGAGGAAGCTGAACAGAAATTGCCATGCCTGGGGAGTAGGCTGTCCATGCTCAGGGGGTGATGGAGGGCTGGACGGGGCCCCATGGAGAAGGCCCAACTGCCCCGGGCTCAGAGACGGGAGCCTGGTTTGTGCTCGGTCACCAGACTGTCTTGTGCTTTTCCTGGCTGCTCCGTCTGTCTGTCCTCCAGCTGGTAGGAGGGATGGCGATGCAGGCAGAAGAGGAAGCCCGGGAGGGGAGGCCAGCAGCTCCTGGGCCTGTCCTGATCATTTGCAAGGAACCCTGTGCAGGTCACATCGTTGCTCTGCAAGACACTCTGGGTTGTAGCTGCTGCCGAATTGACCTCATCAGTAAAGCAGCAGCTCAGTCGAGAGCCAAAGGATCCTTGGCAAGGTCTGGGAGGACTGGGAAGGAGGGGAATTTTTCTTTTTCTTTCTTTTTTTTTTCTTTTTTGGTATCAGATTTTACTTTTTTAATTTAATTTTTATTTTATATTGGGGTATAGTTGATTTACAATGTTGTGTTAGTTTCAGGTATACAGCAAAGTGGTTCAGTTATACATATATATATCTCTATTCTTTTTCACATTCTTTTCCCATATAGGCTATTACAGAATATTGAATAGAGATCCCTGTGCTATACAGTAGGTCTTTGTTGTTGACTATCTATTTTATATATAGTAGTGTGTATATGTTAATCCCAAATTCCTAATTTATCCCTCCTGAGGAATTTTTTTTAAAAGAAAAGAGATAGAGGAAGACTCCCAGGGCAAAGAATGCAGTGTTTTCCTTTTACAGAGTCACCGACCAAATCCCAGTTCATAAGAAGGACAGACCTACGCCTTATGATTTAAAAGAAGGTCCTCTGGGGACTTCCTTGTTGGCCCAGTGGTTAAGAATCCACCTTCCAATGCAGGGGACACAGGTTTGAGCCCTGGTCAGGGAACTAAGATCCCACATGTCACGGGGCAGCTAAGCCCAAACACCACAACTAGAGAGCCTGCGCACCATAATTAAGATCTGACGCAGACAAAAATGAATAAATAAATAAATACTTTTTTTAAAAAAAAGCTAAAAAAAAACAAAGAAGGGCCTCTGAGTAGGGACTGCACAGTCCTTCCTGTGTGTAAGGCTATCCCTGGGGCAAGGTGGCTTTGTGCAAGGAGCCACTTGAAGCCAGGCAGACCGGGATTCAAGCCTTAACTCTGCCAGGTACCAGCAGTGTGAACTGGCGTGTCAGTTACCTCTCTATGTACCTTATGCCCCTACATCTGAAACAGAGTGGCTTGAAAACCTTTTTTGTCTGCCTCTCTGGGTTCCGTGTCCCCATCTTAGAGCAACACCCCTTGATTTTCACTTAGAAGGCCCACCCCTCCCCTGCTCTCGTCCATGAGGTTAGGGAGGGCACCACACCTCATTTCAGTGGTACCTTCGGATGGGCTTGGAGCTTTTGGTAAGAGCCTCAACCATTGGGACGTCACCCTCCTCTGGTTGGAGTGATGGGCTCAAGGACATACCAGTGACCTGAGCTGGTTTTTGGGGTGAGTGGCTGGGCTTTTGCAGGAGCTCCCAAAAAGAGGTTTCTGCTCTCCCACTGGCCTTAGAACTCTAGGGATCTGAACCTGCAGCCAGATGGTGACTGTGAGAGGACCCACAGGGATGCTGGGGTGACAACATGCTGGCAACCTCAAGGTGAGAAGAAACAAGAGCCAGGGCAGTGTGGTCCAGGAGGCATTGTTGAATCTAGATCCAGCCATGCCTGAAGCCAGATATGCCCCCCTTAACTTTTCAGTCACATAACCCAGTACGTTCCCTCTTTTGCTCAAGCCTCGAGTTGGGTCTTGTGTCACTTGGAACAAAAACATCCCAATCAACTTAGATTAATAATATTCATCTCAGCAGGTTACTGTAGGATTCAACAGAATTAGATCCTCAGATTATGAGCTTTTTGAGGACAAGCTCTGTCATATCCATATGTGTGTTCCTAGTAGCTGACCCACAGCAGTTGCTCAGATGTTTGTGGAATGAATACATGTGCTTAAACGTCCCTAAAAGCTTATAAGATTCTTAATAAATGTTAGTTGATATCATTATCCCAGCAAAGTTAATCTCATCATCTTTTCTTGTTCCTGTTGCCCTACGTCTATGGCAATACGAAGAATGGCCATATTCTCCACCAAGAATTAATCAGCTCCTCCAAATAATTAAATAATTAAATTAGCAATATCTGTTGATGGCCTAGTATGTTCCAGGGTTGGCCAGTAAAAGTCCGGTGATGAACAAAAATGACACATAGAAACGGACCTCGTGAAGTCCCAGCAACTATAAATTGTGTATGACAAGGTTACCATGGAGATAAATTTAAGTGCCCAGGGGACACAGAGCAGGGGCAGCTAACCCTGACTTGGAGGATTAGACAAGGCTTCTCAGAGGAAGTGTTGCTGGGGGGCTGAAGGCTGAGGAGGGGTTACTATGGTAACTGGGGTGGGGTAGGAGAGTGCTCAGGGGAGAGGAACCGGGCAGTGCAGAAGCGAGGAGGTATTATAGGAACTCGGACCAGCCTGGTTTGAGAGGGCTGAGCCTGGGCTGTATGGCATTGATGAGGCTGGAAGGATGGAGGAGGGGCTCCCACAAACCATACTGAAGACTTTGGATATAGTCTTAGAGCAGAAGGAAGGCACTGAAGGGGTAAGAGGTGGGGTGGAGCATGTTCCGACTTGCAGTGTTGGAACACTCTGCTTGGCCGAAGTGTAAAGGATGGTGTTAAAGACCAAATGCTGGGAATTCCCTGTCTGTCCAGTGGTTAGGACTCCACACTTCCACCGCAGGGGCACGGGTTCCATCCCTGGTCGGGGAACTAAGGTCCCTCATGCTGCGTGTGGTGTGGTCAAAAAAAACCCAAAAAACGACCAAATGTTTGTGTCCCCCCTCCCCCCAATTCATATATTGAAATCCTAACCCCCACTGTGATGGTATCAGGAGGTGGGGTCTTTGGCAGGTGATTAGTTCACGAGGGCAGAGCCCTCATCAAAGGGATTAGTGCCCTTATAGAACAGATCCCAGAGAGCTCCCTCATCCCTTCTACCATGTGAGGACACAGAATATGGTCGTCCATGAACCAGGAAGCAGACCCTTACCAGGCACTGAATCTGCCAACTCCTTGATTCTGGACTTCCCAGACTCCAGAACGGTGAGAAATGAATTTCTGTTGTTTACAAGACACCCAGTCTCTGGTATTTTGTTACAGTAGCCGGAATGGACTGAGACGGATGGGTTGTCTGGGCAGTACACCCAAGGTGGTGCAGTGGTCCGAGGGAGATGCTGGTGGCCTGAACCCAGGGAGAAGCAAAGGGTGGAGAGAATTGGGCTGATTCCACAGTTGTTTGGAAGTGATGGAGAGGATGTTGGGAAAGAGGGAAAGGGAAGACTCAAAAGGCAGTTGGTAGAACCACGTGGCTGTTTCCTGAGAAAGACCTGGACAGGAGAAACAAGGATGGCCATTCACGATTGCCGATTCCTTCCACTGCCAAGGAGAGCTCTGGCTCAGCCCATATCCATCCTGGGCTTTAGGGATAAGCAGGGGAACTGCTGTGGCCCCAGCTAGGTTTCCATGGAACGAGCTGAGGTTGAGCGGGGGGGACTGGCAGCCGCTGCCACACATGCAGGAATAAGAAGAGAGAGACGTAGAGAGCCACGTTCAGAAGGACAGAGAAAGAGAGAGACAGCTGGGCAAACAAGCTTTGAAAAGTTCTGCTGCATTATCACAGTAATTCCCTGTATTGGTTTCCCAGGGGCTGCCATAACAAATTGCCACAAGTCTGATGGCTCAAAACTACGGAAATTTATCCTCTCATAGTGTTAGAGGCAAGAAGACAAATCAAGGTGTTGCTGGGGTTATGTTCCCTCCAAAGTCTCTAGGGGAGAATCCTTCCTTGCCCCTTCCAGTTTCTGGTGGCCCCAGATGTTCCTGGGCTGCATATCATTCCAATCTCTGCCTCCATCTTCACGGCCTTCTCTTCTCTCTACCTATCTCTCCTCTGTGTGTCTCTTATTAGGATACTTGTCTTGGATTTAGGGCCCACCTGGATAATCCAGGATGATCTCATCTTTAGATGCTTAATTACACCTGCAAAGACCCTTTCTCCAAATCAGGTCACATTCACAGGTTCCAGGGCTTAGGATGTGGACATATCATGTGGGAGGGCCACCATTTAACCCACTACTTTCACTTCTAGCCTTTTCTCAAGGAACAACAATGAAGGTTTCAAATCACTTTTTTATTAATTTTTGTATCAGCTTTATTGAGATATAATTCACATAACGTACAATTCAACACATTTAAAGTGTACAATTCAATGGTTTTTAGTACATTCACAGAATTGTTCAACAGTCACCACAATTTAAGAACATTTTCACCATCCCCCAAATGGTTTGTTTCCCTTTAGTTGTCACCCTCCATCTCCCTATCTCCCACAGCCCTAGGAAACCACTATTCTATTTTCTGTCTCTATGGATTTGCCTGTTCTGGACATTTCATATAAATGGAATCATATGTGTTCTTTTGTGACTGGTTACTTTCACTTAAGCATAATGTTTGCAAGATTCATCCATGTTTCAGTATTTCATATAGGCAAATAATTTTCCATTGAATGGATAGGCCGTATTTTGCTTATCCATTCATCATGGACATCCTTGCAACGATGGACATAGCTCATCCATTCAGTGATAGACCTTGGAGTTGTTTCTACCTTTTGCCTATTATGAATAATGCTGCAATGAATAGTCATGTATAAGTTGCTGTATGGACATATGTTTACATTTCTCTTGGGTATATACTTAGGAGTGGAATTGCTGGATCAAATGGGAACGCCGTGTTCAACTTTTTGATGAACTGCCACATTGATTCCCAAAATGGCTGCACCATTTTACATTCCCACTAGAAGTATATGAGGGTTCCGATTTCTCCATGTCCTCACTAACACTTGTTATTATCTGTCTTTTCCATTACAGTCATCCTAGTGGCTGTGAAGTGGTACCTCATTGTAGTTTTGATTTGCATTTCCCTGATGACTAATGCAGTTGAGCATCTTTTCATGTTCTTCTTGGCCATTTGTATAGTGTCCTTGGAAAAATGTTTCTTTAGGTCCATTTCCCATTTTTTAACTGGGTTACTTTTCTTTTTATTATTGAGTTCTAAATGTTCTTCATGTATTCTAGATACAAGGCCCTTATCAGATAAATGATTTGCAAATATTTTCCTCCCATTCTATGGGTTGTCTTTCACTCTCTCGATAGTATCCATCGAAACACAAAAGCTTTTAACCTTAATGAAGTCCAGTTTATCTATTTTTTTCCTTTGGTCTCTTGTGCTTTGGGTGTCATGTCTAACCATTGCCAAATCCAAGGTCATGATTTACCCCATGTTTTCTTCTAAGAGTGTTATAGTTTTGGCTCTTATATTTAATTATTTTTATGCCTACTCAGTGTTTTGAATATAACACCTAAGAAGGATCCACAGGTGGCCAACCAAATAAGCTGTGGCCATGCTTACTTGGGAAGGGCCCATGCAGGATTTGAAGAAAAGTTTCCTTATGCATTTCCTCCGCCTTCCCATCCTCATCCCTGGGTCCTCCTCATGGGAGAGAGTCCTGGAGCACAGCTGAGAAGCCTGGTGTAGATCTGCAGGGGTAGACACGAGCTATAGATCAAAACTGCAGGACGAGAGTGGAGAACCGGAGAAGCTCGCTCTCCAGAATCCATCCCAAACTGAGAGAGCTGGAGCAGACAGCAAGTGAGATTGAGCCTGTGGTCAAAATGAAATAATCCACCCACCAGAATATCTGGACAACGAAAGACAGGTAATGCCAAGCATCGGTGAGAATGTGGAGCAACTGAGACTCTCAAACCTTGCTGGTGGTAGTGACTATTGTCACCACCACTTTGGAAAATGGCAGGTCTCTCCTACGATAGAGCGTATACACCTTGCCTACGACCCAGCTACTCAACACCTAGGTAGATACCCAACATGAAGGTGCACACATGCTCCCCAAGACATGTACAAGAATGCTCATGAAAGCACTAGTCTGAATAGCCCCCAACTGGAAACAACCCAAAGTCCATCAACAGCAGAATGGATAAATTATGGCATATTTGTGCCACAAAATCTTATATAGCAATAAGGATAACTAAACCACAGCATGAAAAAATCTCATAAATACAGTACTAAGTAAAAGAAACCAGACTCAAAAAAACTATACAATATATTATCATATTTATATAAAATACAAGGCAGGAAAATTAATGGTGAAAAAAGCCAGAATAATGGTGACCCTTGGGGGGGAGCAGTGCCTGGAAGAGGGCACAAGGAGGGCTGTTTACCTTCTCTTTCTTCATCTGGGTACTACTGACATGGGTGTGTTCACTTTGAAAATTTGCCTAACTGTACGCTGATTATTTGCATTTGGGGGCATGTAGGTTATATCATGAAATTTACAACAAAAACAATGAAAAACTAGAACAAGCAGAAACTGGATATAATGCTGTGTTCAGGGATGGGGTGAGATGAATGTCAATTACAGCCGGCCCAGGCCCAGATCCTCCTATGTGAAGACTGACACTCCCAGCAGAGGGGGTGGACGCTGACAGCGGTGGGACCCTGCCAGGCCAATGTGTGGTAGGAAAAGGGCAAATTAACTAATAGTCCTCTTCTTTTTTTCCTTCTCTCCCTCCTTCCTTCCTTCATTTATTAATTCACTCTTTTATTACAATCTCAGGACCCATTTATTGAGTAACCACATCAGCTACACCCTAGGCACACAAGCTAAGTAATATACAGCCCTTGTCAGCACGAAGCTCACAGACCGATGCGGGAAGCAGATCCATAAAGAAATCGGTACAATCTAGAGGGAAAGGGGAACTGATAGGCATCTGTCCAGGCAACAGCATGGCCAGATCAGGCTGACTGGGGACCAGGGAAGGGCAGGGGGACAGTTAGGGAAGGCTTCTCAAAGGAGGTGATACAGAACCAGGGGCCTTAAGCAGGCTACAGAGAGAGGATGCTCCTGGCAGAGGAAAGAGCCAGCCTGGCTCCCCTCCTGTTACACCGAAGTGGACATGAGTAGGAGGTGAGTATGAAAAATTGGGGGGGAAGGTCAAGAACCATAGAGAAGGGGCCTGGGGATAAGTCCATGGTAGTAGATCATACAGGCTACTGTGTTCTTAACCGCTGGCTGGATAGGAGCCCAAAATGATCCTGGTAGCAAGAGGCTGAGACGATTTTCCAAGAAGTCATCTTCTTGCATTCGCATCTGTGAAGCACACAGATGGCCTACTCAGGGGTCCACGAAAACAAAGCAAAGATGCTCATCTGGCTGGGTGTGAGGCCGTAGGGTATGGTGGGGTCTGCAGACCTTGACTCTTCCGAACTATCCATAAGCATTCAGATTCTGTTGTTTTCAAAATGAGGTATAGGACAAACGGAACAATTAGGTCCCTGAGTCCCATCCAGCATGTGGCTGCCAATTTGCAGCCTCTGGACAAACTTATTTCCAAGGTACCTCCAGATTTAAAGGGTGATTTCAGTAATTTCGTGTGTGGGTGATGCAGTCACACAAGGTAAAGTGTCCTCTGAATTCCTTCGTCTCCTGACAGAGTCTCTCAGTAGACAGGGCCACCCTGGGAGCCTTTGTGCATCTTGCCCTGACTGTCAGGGGCAGAACACAGAGGGATAGGTTGACTGGTTTGTTTTTAATATTTATTTATGTATTTGGTTGCACCGGGTCTTAGTTGCAGTAGGTGGGCTCCTTAGTTGCAGCTCGCCAGCTCCTTAGTTGTGGCATGCGAACTCTGTGCACGTGGGATCTAGCTCCCTGACCAGAGATCGAACCTGGACCCCCTGCATTGGGAGTGCGGCGTCTTATCCACTGTGCCACCAGGGAAGTCCCCAGAAGGACTGGTTTTTAACTGTGGAAAAATACTGGCAATCATAACAGATCTTGATCCAGGTTCTGGAAAATCCCAGAGGCCAAGAGCCTTGGATGCACAGTTGTCCCATGACCAGGGTAGGAAGAATTTTGGAATTTGTGGGACAAGTCATCTTCCTCTCTGGGAAGACCTATTTTGTGCCAATTATTGGGCTGGTCCCTAAGCCCATGTCATCTTTTTTTTTTTTTTTTTTTGCGGTACACGGACCTCTCACTGTTGTGGCCTCTCCTGTTGCAGCCTCTCCTGTTGCGGAGCACAGGCTCCGGACGTGCAGGCTCAGCGGCCATGGCTCATGGGCCCAGCCGCTCCGCGGCATGTGGGATCTTCCCGGACCGGGGCACGAACCCATGTCCCCTGCATCGGCAGGCAGACTCTCAACCACTGCGCCACCAGGGAAGCCCCCATGTCATCTTTATAACAATGTCTTAGGCTGTTTATTATGATTATCCTCATTTAACAGAGGGGCAGAGAGGTTCAGTGACCTGCCCAAGGTCTCACCATGGCAAGCAGCAGAGCCATTGCAGCTAGAACTCCACACAGTCCCGAGCCCACTCTAAGACAACCGCATCCGTGAGGATGAGCCTGTGTCTAGTCCAAGGCTCAGACAGGGGAGGTGACTCTTGTTTATTTTTGGGTTTTTTTTGTCAGAAAAAGGAAATATCAAGGTTTAATGCCAGGTGAAAATATGAAACGTGAAGCTATGCACAGATTTCTGATCAGATTCATGTCACACTTTTATTTTTTTTACGTCTTTATTGGAGTATAATTGCTTTACAATGGTGTGTTAGTTTCTGCTTTATAACAAAGTGAATCAGCTATACGTATACATATGTTCCCATATCGCTTCCCTCTTGCGTCTCCCTCCCTCCCACCCTCCCTATCCCGCCCCTCTAGGTGGTCACAGACGAGGTGACTCATTTAATGCCACACAGCTGTCAAGTTAGTACATTATTATCATGCTCCATTTATTCTTTCAAAAATTTTTCTTGAGGATCTGCTATTTATTCAATAAGTACTTTTTGAGCACCTGCCTGACACTGCTCTAGGCTCTGGGGACACAACAGGGAACACAACAGACAATAATCCCAGCCCTGGCTGAGCTTACATTCCGGAGGGGAAACAGTGAACAAATCCTGAAGTAAGTCAGGTGAGAGATGGGGAATACAGTGGAAGAAAGTAAATCAGGGAAGATAGGCAGGGTGTGTAGGAGGTGTGAGCGTTGCTGGGTTTAATAGGACTCACTTATTAAGCCAGGGCTCACGTCCTCACTTCCTTGGGTTTTATCTCAAAGGTCACCTTCTCAGTGGCGCCTTCCCTCACCTGCTTTTCATCTCACCTGGTGTGTGGAGACAGATGCTACAGAGCAGAGGCAGGGGGGCCAGACAGGAGGCCATCTCACTGACCCAGGCAAGAGAAGACCAGACTCACCCACTCACCAGAAAGCCCCCGCGCAGCAACGAAGACTCAGCACAGCCAAAAATAAATAAAAAATTAAAAAATAATTAAAAAAAAAAAAGACGGGGCTCAGTCAGGGTGGCAGCAGCAGAGGTGCAGAGAAGTAGGTGGATCCCAGACATATTTTGAAAGTAGAGCTAACAGGATTTGCTGATGGATTGGACATGGCAAATGAGACAGAGCAATGATGATATCAAAGTTTTGGGCCGAGGGACTTCCCTGGTGGCGCAGTGGTTAAGAATCCGCCTGCCAATCCAGGGGACACGGGTTCGATCCCTGGTCTGGGAGGATCCCACATGCCGCGGAGCAACTAAGCCCGTGCGCCACAACTACTGAGCCTGCGCTCTAGAGCCCACAAGCCACAACTACTGAAGCCCGCACGCTCTAGGGCCTGTGTGCTGCAACTACTGAAGCCCACATGCCTACAGCCCGTGCTCCGCAACAAGAGAAGCCACCTCAATGAGAAGCCTGCGCACCGCAACGAAGAGTAGCCCCTGCTCGTCACAACTAGAAAAAGTATGAGAGGAGATGGTTTGGGGGAAAGTCAGAAGTTCAGTGTTGGGCATGTTAGTTTGAGATACCTCCTGGATTTCCGAGTGGAGATGCTGAGGCAGCATGGTGCTGGGGACTGTGGGGAGGAGTCAGGACATGGGAGGAGGTCCATGAACTTAAAGCACTCTCCAGATAGTTGGGAAGGCCGGACACTCTGGTGAACCTCCCCGGGGCCTCTTGATTCCAGCAACACCCTGACATCAGGACACTCTGATGTCCCTCATGGTGGCCTCCAAGACGACCCCAGTGGTCCCCACTTCCTGGTATTCACGCTCTTACACATTCCCCTCCCACACAGAATAGGGCTGAACTGTAACAAATAAGAGATGGCAGAAATGATGGTTTATGATGACCAAGACTAGGTCATAAAAGAAATCATGGCTTCTGCTTTGCTTTCACTTGGGTCCCTTGCTCTGGGGAAGTAAGCTAACATGTCAGGAGGACACTCAAGCATGCCTATGGAGAGGTCCATATGGCAAGGAACTGAGGCCTCCTGCCAACAGCCATGAGAATGACCCATCTTAGAAGTGGGTCCCCCAGTCCCACTTCAGCTGACTGCAGGCCTGGCTGATAGCTTGACTGTAACCTCATGAGGAATCCTGAGACAGAACCACCCAGATAAGGTGTTGCCAGATTCCTGACCCACAGAAACTGTGTAAGAGAATGACCTTAGATTGTTTTAACCTGCTAGGTTTGGGGGTAATTTGTTACATAGCAATAGATAACTCATACAAAAAAATAATTTTTTTAATGCCTAGAAGGGCAAGGCAGGCACTCTTGTAACTTACCCAAGTTATTAGTTACCTGCTGGCTGACCCTGATGAGCGAGACAGCTGCCCAGCCTGCCACTGCCCAGCTGTCCCAAGACCATCCTGTGGCTTCTGAGACTCCTGGGTCAGGTATGTGCTTAGCATCTCCACAAAGAGCGTCAGCTTCTCCCGTAGGAAACCTCCATCATCAAGGTCAGAGGCAAGATGAACTAGCAGGGGTCTCAGTCCATCCTCTCGGGTTCCAGCTTATCCTCACCCTCCCCCACTTTACATCTGTCTTCTCTTCCCAAATGCCTGCCCTATGGACATAAAGCTCCATCATCAGACACAAAGAGAGCAGCTTTACAGAGGCTGTTGATGCAATTAGTTACGTAATATCAAAGGCCATAACAAATCTCTTTACAGAGCTAAAGGTGGTTCTGCTGCTCTGACACAGCCCTTCAAGCCTCTGGGGGCACAGAGGCAGAATTCAGATTTGGGGAAAGTGAGTGCATGGGCCCAAGTGGGCCTTGTTCATATTCTTGTCCTGGTATCTGGTCTGAGCTCCACCCAGAAGAAGCACCAGACCTCTCTCCCCCATCCCCCAGCAGAGTGTCAGGATGCCAGAGTCCAGTGGCAATGGGTTTGGAGTCCTCAGACCTGGGTCTAGAAACCCTACTTGACAGTTACTGGCTAAATGACTTTGAGTCACTTTACCCATCTAACCTCAATTTCCTCAGCTGTAAAATGGGTATTTAATGCTGACTTAATGGGATTATCGACATTAGATAAGCTGTGTTGACCATCCATTAAATAGTGGTGATTATCATGATTTGATCTCATGGCTCAAGGCCGGCTGGTTGGGGCTTGGACGGGGAAAACCCAGCACTTTTCATGTCCCTCCAGTTCCTTTTGGTGATATCAAGTGCCTAATCTTTTTTTTTTTTTTTGCAGTACGTGGGTCTCTCACTGTTGTGGCCTCTCCCGTTGCAGAGCACAGGCTCCGGACACGCAGGCTCAGCGGCCATGGCTCACGGGCCCAGCCGCTCAGTGGCCATGGCTCACGGGTCCAGCCGCTCCACGGCATGTGGTATCTTCCTGGACTGGGGCACGAACCCGTGTCCCCTGCATCGGCAGGCGGACTCTCAACCACTGTGCCACCAGGGAAGCCCCAAGTGCCTAATCTTTATCTTTACCACCCCTCCTGGGGCTGTTGGGGGAACACAAATAAGAGTTTATGTGAGTAAATGTCTTAAAAGATGCTATCACAAAGGAGGGGTCTCCAATGATGGCAGTTGGATGAGTGGTTTGAGCCGCAAGGACCTCTCTTTCAGTATCTGCAACTTCTTTGTGGGTAAGAACCATCTTTTACAGTCCTCAAACCTTGAATTTCACTGGCGCAGCCAGAGGAATTTGGGGTCAGAACTGGGAGGGGAGGAGGTTGGTGGACAAATTTTCAGAAGAAGTCTGGGAGGTATAGAAGGGAAGAGCTTGATCTAGCTGCTATCTCTATATCTATTTATGCACATATCTATTTATATATGTCTGTTTTAATCTGTCTACATTTCTAGTTATTTAGTAAACATTTATACAGCACTTAACTATGTGCCAGACAGCACTCTAAGCACTTTATGCAAATATTACCATTTATTAAGCACCTAGTGTATAAGTGCGAGCACCTGGCACATGCATTCCCATTCAACTCTCCCAGCAACCCTGCAAAGGAGCTATTATTGTCCTCCTTCTGAGGTTAGCAAACAAAGCAAGCAAATGGGGAAGCTAGGATTCTGAGTTTTGTGAGATGCCAAAACCCACATCCTCCCACCACTCCTGACATGTTAGAAATCCAGGCAGGGTGGAAGCTGCCCGGGTGGAAAGATTCAGCTAGTTTGGAGAACTAAAGCTGAGATGGTTCACAAATTTCTTCCACATCGAAGAATGTTGAGAGGACCTGCTAGCAGGTGTTTGAAAATAACTTTCCCAGTGTCTTCATATTAAAAGGGAATAAACTGGGACTGGAGAAGTCAAGGGAGTTGCCCAAGGACAGTTGTGTTCCAGCCACATACACTGTTAAAAAGAGTTTTCAGATGGGCAGGGAAAAAGTGAAAGGCTTTTTATTAAAGTCATCTGTAGACCCTTTCAACATTCAGCATTCTTTTCAGGAATGTTCTCATCTCTTCCCAAGAGGGCACAGCCTGGCCACTGAACTAAAGCAAGTCAGAGAGAATGGATGTTCTTTCAGCTCTTACTCTGTACCAGGCATTGTATACACATCACCTTGCAACAACTCTAAGTAAATATTTTCATTCTCCTTTTATACCTGAAGAACTTGAGGTTCAGAGAAGTAAGAGGATTTGTTGAGGCAGTGGTGGAGGTGGGATCTGAACTCAGATCTGGTTGTCTCCAGAGCCTGCGAGGCTCCTTCCACTGCCACTCACTGTCTCATCAGAGGGCAGCCAGGCCACCAGGCAGGACGGCAGGGTTAGGTCAGAGCTATCCCGCCCCTCAGGAAGACATGCAGACCAGCCAGGAACAACTCCCCAGAAGGCTTGGGAGTATACTCCATTCCCCTGAGCCTCTGCTCTCAAGGCATCATGGCTGCAGGGCCGGGAATGGGCGGTCTCAGAGATGCCCTTTGCGTTACTGTTCATGCCTCCGAGCAACAAGCTGAGGTCCACCTCGCCCAGGTTCCCGTCCTCAGGTAAACCCCCATTATGCCACCCACCCAGGGTGCTAGTCCAGAACCTGCTTGAACACTTCCAGGGACAGCAAGCCCACTCCCCACTAGCTGTGTTAGCGCAAGCACTCCAAGCCCCCATCAGTCCATTGATAGAAATAGGGCCACACATAATAGGAATAGGGCTTTCTCTGGCTCTGTCCCCAGCAGCTCCTGCCCTACTTCTGGGAATGCCCTGCAGGTGTCTCACAGGTGCTCCGCCTTTAGAGGTACGCTTCCCAGATATCAACCACCCACTTCAAAAATGCTGACTTATGAGGACTTCCCCGGCGCTCCAGTGGTTAAGAATCAGCCCTTCCAGTGCAGGGGGCGCGGGTTCCATCCCTCCTTGGGGAACTAAGATCCCGAATGTCCTTGGTGCAGCACCCCCCGCCCAAAAATGCTGACTTTAAAAAAAAACAATCTTCAGTGTCCACAGGAGATATGAAGCCACCACACTGTCATAAAGCCACCACTGATCACCTTGCTTCCCAAGTGGAGCCCCAGCTGCCCTCCGCTCCTGCTGCTTCCAGGGGTGGCCTTGTTTCAGGGCCCACAAATGATCAGAATCTGGGAAATATTATTGTCTGCAAACTTTGCACGGGAAACAGCATGGGGTGGGGGGGGAGGGGCGAGGAAGGTAAAATTAATGCTCGCGGGTGTGTGGGGCGAGAGTGCTGAATTCCAGTCCCCCGCTTCCCAGGATGGGCTGCGCTGCCTTACTCAAGGCACACGCCCTCCCGCAGGTCCCAGTTTCCCCATCCGTGACCGTCAGGGATCTGATTCCGGGCAGAGGGCGGGGAAGAGCCGGGTCAGAGGCCTTGCTCGGCTTCTCCCGCTCCTCGCCGGCCGGGGGAGCTGAGTCCTGGCAGCCGAGGGAAGCCGGCTCGGCTCCGGCGCCCGGGGAAGGCGCTGCGGGCTCGGGCACCCCCTGCGGGCCGAGAAGCGCCTCGCAGTGCCGGCGATCGAGGCCGGCGGGGAGGGTGCCGGGCAGCCGCCCGGGCCGGCTAAAGTGGGGGCAGGCCTATGTCACTGGGGAGAAGGGAAATGAGTCATCGCTCCCCGGGGCCGTGAGTAGGCCCCGGGCGAGTGCAGAGTCGCGGCTACAGGAACCCGGGACAATGGCAGGAAGTGAGAGGAATGTGGGCCTGGCTTCGGCAGCGGGGGGTCCCCGCCGCCTCTGACGCCGGACCCTGCAGAGGGTCAGGCGACTAGGGGGAGAGGGGGTGATACGGTGCTGGGGGTGGGGCGTGTGGCTGGACGGATGGAGGTGGCCGGGGTGGGGGAGTGGACGTGGGGTGGCTGGAGGAGGACGTAGTGGGCAGAGCCGTGCCCGGGGTGCCCCAACCGGAAGCACAGCGCAAGTCATCTTTCCATCAGCCTAGCCGGACCCCTCGGTGGCTCCTCAGTACCCTTGGAACGGCGCTCAAATTTGACCGAACGTGAGAATAATCCCAGGGGCTTGTTAAAGCCCAGATCCTGGGGCCCCAGCCCAGTGTAGGTCAGAGCTGAAGCAACAGGAGTGCATTTTTCACAAACTCCTAGTAGGTGATGCTGAGGCAGGGGTCCTGGGACCACTCCTGAGTAGCTCCATCTTAGAATAGACTCCAAGCCACTTAGCTGGCCTATTGTTCCTCCAGCCTCACCTCTCCCCACTTCCTACACCCTGCACACATGTTCTAGCAAAACTCAACTACTTACTTTTTTCTGTTTCTTTCCTCTTTGTGTTTACACAGGCTGTTTCCTTTGACGGAAACAACTTCCTCTCACTCCACTGCTGCCCAAACTGGCTGACTTCCACCAACCCTTTAAAATCTTCTCCATGGTGTACGTCAAAGGGCACAAGTAACACAGTGGAAAGGCAGCCCACAAAACCGGAGAAAATATTTGCAAACTCTATACATGATAAGGTGTTGATATCCAGACTATATAAAGAGCTCCTATGAATCAACAACCAAACAACACACAATATGATTTTAAAATGGGCAAAGGACTTAAAGAGACATTTCTCCAAAGAAGATATAGGACTGGTCAATAAGCACAAGAAAACATACTCAATATCACTAATCACAAAAGAAATGCAAATGAAAACCACAATGGGATACCACCTCACCCATTAGGATGGCTACTATCAAAAAACAAAAAACAAGAAGCGTTGAAAAGGATGTGGAGAAACTGGAACGCTTGTGCACTGTTGGTGGGGATGCAAAATGCTGTGGCTGCTGTCAAAAACAGTATGGTGGTCAGGACTTCCCTGGCGCTCCAGTGGTTAGGACTGGGCGCTTTCATTCACCAGGCCCGGGTTCAATCCCTGGTCAGGGAACTGAGATCCTGCAAGCTGTGTGGTGCAGCCAGAAACAAAACAAACAAAAACAGTATGGTGCTTCCTCGTTTGATCTGGGTGTCCGCCAGAAGGAACTGAAAGCAGATACTCAAAGAGTTGTTTGTACCCCCATGTTCATAGCGGCATTATTATTTTTTTAATAAATTTATTTTTGGCTGCATTGGGTCTTCGTTGCTGCGCATGGGCTTTCTCTAGTTGTGGCAAGCGTGGGCTACTCTTCGTTGCCGAGCACGGGCTTCTCACTGCGGTGGCTTCTCTTGTTGCGGAGCACGGGCTCTAGGTGCTGGGCTTCGGTAGCTGTGGCTCGCGTAGAGCACAGGCTTAGTAGTTGTGGCGCACGGGCTTAGCTGCTCTGCGGTATGTGAGATCTTCCCGGACCAGGGTTCAAACCCGTGTCCCCTGCATTGGCAGGAGGATTCTTAACCACTGCACCACCAGGGAAGTCCCATAGCAGCATTATTCACAATAGCTAAAAGGTGGAAGCAATCCAAGTGTCCATCTACAGGTGAGTGAATAACAAAATGTGATATATACATACAGTGGAATATTATTCAGCCTTAAAAAGGAAGGAAATTCTGACACACACTACAACATGGATGAACCCTGAAGACATTCTGCTAAGTGGAATAAGCCAGTCACCAAAGGACAAACACTATAAGATCCACTTATATGAGATACCTAGAGCAGTCAAATTCTCAGAGTTAGAAGAATTGCCAGGGACAGAGTGGGGTGGGGGGAATGGAGTTATTGTCTAATGGGTATAGAGTTTCAGTTTTACAAGCTGGTGGTGATAGTTGCACAACAATGTGAGTGTACTTAGTGCCACTGAACTGTACACTTGAAAATGGTTAAATTCATAAAGTTTAGGTTATGTGTATTTTACCATAATTAAAATTAGAAAATAAACAGTCTCTGTGGCAGCCTCTCTCCTGGTTGGAGAGAGCTTGACCCTGTGGCCCCGCCCCACTGCACAGGATTAGGAGACACAGTCCTTTGCTGGGGAGCCAGGTTACATAGGGTCTGTGGGCCATCGTAGGACTTGGCTTGTACTCTGAGTGAGGGTTTTGAGCTCACAGTGACTTGATCTGATTCGTAAAAGGTCCCTCCAGCTGCTGTGTTCGGAAGGTTGAAAAAGGGGAGCAGAGGGATTCGTTGGGATGAGCTGCTTTCTTGGCCTCCTCCTGCCCTCAGGCGGAGCTGACCTCTTCCTCCCTTGCTCCCTGAGCTTCCAGGACACTTCTCATAGTTGAAACACTGGCTGTTTGCTTCTCAGTCTTCCTCCAGATCGATGTATACACAATCCCTGGCCCAGAACAGGTGCTCAGCAACAGATGTGGCAAAGCAAGTTAGATGCAATTGAGATAACAGCTGGAACCTGGGATACTGGTCAGGGTTCTTCGATTGCAAGCAACAGAAACCAACTCTGGCTGTCTTACAGAAGAGAAAAGAAAACTTGGGAGGTCCCCAAAATCCATAAGAAGGCTGGAGAACTAGGCCTGGAAGAAGTATAGGAAGCAGAAGAGAAGTTCCTTGGCAGTTAGGTTATGCTGCTGGGGTGAGTATACCAACTGTCTCTCCCAACCTTGTTTCAAAGTCCTCGAAAGGGGTCTGACTAGCAGGCCTTGGACCGTGTCTCCAGGCTTTGGTCTCATTGGGGCAGAGAGAGGAACAGCTGTGGCTGAGAAAACCTCCAGACACCCCTTTGATTTCCACGAGGGGAGGGCAAGTTTCCCCTGATCCATTGTCTCAGCAAGGCTGTGCTTGTGGGGGGCAGGTCATGGGAAAGGAAACCAGAGAGCTGTTAGGGGAAATGAATCCTGAGTGGCCAAGGGCCACTGAATGTCCACTACAATTTCCCAGGGCTAAAAAAGCACAGAGGCATGAACTGTGGCCTGTGACCTATGACCTGTGGACTGTGAAGGAGATGCATCTTCCTTGCCTTTGCATCCCCGGTGCTTAGCCCAGCACCTGGTACTCAGTAGGTGCTCACCTAATGTTTATCCAGTGAGGGAATGGATGAAATGACCAGGCATGGAAGCCCAAGGGCTATTAGTGTTTCTTGAAACATCCATTTTATGAATAAAATCGGGTGGGATAGCAGCAGCCTCAAAGAAGAGATTTGCCAAAAAGTAAAAACAAAAACAGAAACAGTCTCAGGGGATAAATTATAGCCCTGTTCCTTCTGGCCCTTCCCAAAGGCCCTGTCAATCTAGCTCTGAGCAGGATTAACATTTATTTAAAGCAATTGGCCCCATGCAGCCTTGGCTGATTGCAGGGGATACAGTGGAGAGACTGGGCAGCGTGGGTGGGCCAGCCTCCAAACCCTCTCAGAAGCCCATAGATCTGGCCCTGACACGGTGTCCAGGCTTGGGGCCCAGCAGTCTCAAAGGAAGAGCAAAGCGGGAAGTTACGATTGCGTGTGCCATGAAGTTGATGTCTTCCAAGGAAATCCACTGGGCTGGGCACCAAGAAATGTCCCCATCCAGGTCTGGGGGCCTGACTGTAGAGCCGGCCTGGAAGCCATACAGACCAGACGGCTCCTGGGCCTGGGACGTCACTAAAATGCCCCAGGTGCCCCCCCAGGGGGGAGGGGGAGGAGGAGGCTGTACATGGAGCCTCGGACCAGTCACCTTCAACCAGAGCAGAAACACACTTTGAGGTTTCCCGTGGAAGTTCTGTTTGCATAAAGAGTTTGCCCATGTGGGCTTCCCTGGTGGCGCAGTGGTTGAGAGTCCGCCTGCCGATGCAGGGGACATGGGTTCGTGCCCCAGTCCGGGAGGATCCCACATGCCGCGGAGCGGCTGGGCCCGTGAGCCATGGCCACTGAGCCTGCGCGTCCGGAGCCTGTGCTCCGCAACGAGAGAGGCTACAGCAATGAGAGGCCCGCGTACCGCAAAAAAAAAAAAAAAATGAGTTTGTCTGTGTAACAACAAAGTTTAGGCTTTTGTTCGCTCAACTCGTGCACCCCTTTTCACAAAGTGGTTTGGGTATACAGGTGGAAAGGACACTTATTACTTACGTGACCTTATTAAGACTTAGTTTCCTCATCCATAAAATGAGGATAGTATAAGGAGATTGTGGTGAGATTAAACAGGATATATATATTAATGTATGTGGCTCATGCAAGTGTTCAGGACACCTCGGCCAGAGCAGTGGGGAGAGGGCCCTGGTCCAGAACCAGACGGAGGGTCCTGTGGCCTGAAGGAGAATGACAGAGGCCCCAGGAGGCAGTGGGAGCCTGGGGGGAATGGTTTGGGGATGCCCTTGGGCTGTGACAGTGACCCTGAGGAAGTAACAGGAAAACATCGGACCTGAAGGATGGGGGCCTGCAGACGGGGGCCTGCGGACGGGGCAGGAGAACCTCAGAAGTGACTTGGGAATTGTTTCACGAGAACCAAAATGCCATCCTCCTACCACTGCATTATTGCATTAAGATCTCAGAACTAGGATATAGCTCCTGGAAGAAGTGATACATTTTCCCCCACCAGCCTTATGGAAAAGGGACTCAGAAATGAGGCACGGTTGTAGAAAATAAAGAAACTTCTCTGTCTCCTCCCCACCCCTTGAGATGCCTGGCCACTGAGAGAAAACCCAGCCTGTGGACCTGAGGCCTGGAGCCCAGAGCATGGACTGCGCATGCTGTCTCAGTCCCTCCCACCACTTTCCTCTAAGTCTCTGCACTTGGTGCTGCCCCCTCCCCAGGCCCCATCTGTTCTGTGGTTTCTTCCTAATCTTGACTTTCTCTGGAGGGTGGAGCCACGTTTTATGACCCCTGTAAAACACTGTGAGCTGTTTACTTCCTCCTCTGGGTTACTTAGGAGCTGGTTCTTGTAGGAGCTGGGGAGAGGGCAGTGAGAAAGGAAGGGGCAGGCTGATCTTTCGAGGCTCCCCCACAACCCCTCAACACAGCTGTCAACAGGGAGATGTGGCCCGATTCCAAGGCTTGGCAAGACAACCACAGACATTTGCAAAGTGACAAAAGGGGAGGAGGGGCTTAAGAAGAAAACAGCTTTCACACACGAAAATGCCTGGAAAAGTTTTCCAGACTCATTATTCTTCTCTGGGGTGATTCTCAAGGCCAACAGAGCCTGGGGCCTACAGCTCCAGGAGGTGACTCAAGTGGCCCAGCAGACACGCAGATGCTTCCTCTCTGCCGAGTGTGTGTGTGTCTGTGTGTCCATCCCAGGACAGGACACTCTCTAGATCTTTAGAGCCAGTAGGGCATTTAGCCATCCCCTAAATTCACTTCTTTTAGGGCATGTGGAAACCAGGGCCTCAGGGACATAACCCGCCTGAGGTCACACCATTCTTCAGAGATAAAGGAGGAAGCGGCCAGGGACTCTGAAACCATCTCGCCTGTGCCCCAGCACTGGCTCCTCCAGCTTGGTGGAGGTCACTCTCTCACGATGGCACAGCCTGTAGATAAAGACAGCATGGTTGGACTGCCCAGCATCGGTCCTCACCTAGGGCCAGGCCCTGTGCTTTTTTACATAGGTTATGTTGTTCCACGTACTCCTCACCCTCATCTTCCAAAAGCGGCATTTTAATCCACATTTCAGATGAGGAAACTGAAGCCAGGTGTGTTTTATTTCCCACAGCCCATGCTGGTCCTATTTATATTATCATGATTGACATTTTGAGCACATACTCTGTGCCAGGCACTATCTACACACTTCACACATTAGTTCATTTTGTCCTCATCCTGGCAGGTACTAGGACTAGCCCTATGTTATAAATAGGTCCCTAAGGCACAGGGTTTGAGTAATTTGCTCCAGGTAAAAGCCAAAACAAACCCACAAAAAACAAGGGGAGGAGTCAGAAATCCAACATGCAGTGAAGGAGGGGAGGTGAGACAGGGAAGGGAGGAAGGCCCCTGAAGTCTGCACGCATGAGGAAGTGACCACTGTGGGCAACTGGGGTCACTCCCACCGGGACCCTCTGAGGGGCTGCGTAGAACACACATCAGGATATGGCAGAGGGGTAAAGATGCTCCTCGTTGGTTGAGGGTCACAACTGGGGTGTTGGCAATTCCTTGGTACTTCTGAGCTGCCCCTGTGTGGGCTCCATATCTAGGGTATGTCCTGAGGCAGAGATGCCAAAGCTACCTTCCTAAAGCTACTATCTGCAGGTGACTCCAGGTGGCCCAGGGGCAGCTTCTGCTACCGGCACAGTATTAGACCCGGCACGTCGGTGCTCAACAAATGCTCATTCACTTCCCTACTCTCTACAGGTTTTGTTTTTTTTCATTCACTTCCCTACTCTCTACAGGTTTTGGATTTTTTTTTCTTTTTTACCCAGGCATTCCT
>NW_006779100.1:1908783-1939397 GCF_000442215.2 Lipotes vexillifer | reverse complement strand
GCATTCCTGGAAATCAATAAAATTGATATCATTAAATGTATGTCAAAATGTGATTTACGTTTACAACACCATGAAATTTTCATATTAAAAAAGTCACAGATTAGAAAACTTGCTTTGTCAGATCGCTCCCCAATTATTACTTCATAAAAATCATCATCTCTATGAATGCTCATAGCACTATTCACAACAGTCAAAATATGGAGGCAACCCAAAAGTCCATCAATGGAGGAACGGATAAGCAAATTATGGTCTAGCCATACAATGGAATATTATTCAGCCATAAAAAGGAGCAAAGTACTGATACATGCTACAACATGGGTGAGCCTCAAAAACATTTCACTGCAAGAAAGAAGCCAAACACAAAAGGTCACATAATGTATGGTTCCATTTATATAAAATATCCACAATAGTTAAATCCACAGAGACAGAAAGCAGATTCATGGTTACCAGGCTGTGGGGAGAGAGGAATGGACAGTGATTGCTTAATGGATATGGGTCTGCTTTGGGGGTGATGAAAATATTTTGGAACTAGATGGAGGTGAGGGTTGCACAACACTGTGAATGTACTAAATGCCAATGAACTGTTCGCTTAAATGGTTAATTTAATGTTAGGTGGATTTCACTTCAATTTAAAAAAATATCACGGTCACGGTCATAAGGAGTAGAGAAAGGAGGCGAAGGCAGGTCTCAGGTGAACCTCAGGTGAGGAAACAGGTCAGTTGCCATCCCTGCCCAGGTGGTCCTGCTGAAAGGGTTTTCCCAGCAGCAAAGAACAGTAAATTAAGACAGAACAATGAAGTGGTATTTTTTCTTTCAAATTGGGACCCGTTTTTTACAAATAATACTCAACCTTGGCATGAGTATAGGGAAAGGGCATTCTCATACTCTTCTGGTGGAATATAAATTAGTCTAGCCATTCTGGAGGAAGGCTTGGCATTTTGTATTATAAGAATTTTAAATGTTCTTGTACTTTTGTTGTTGTTCGTTTGTTTAATTTGGGCACACACTCAGCAGAGAAAGCACAGAGTCCTAACCACTGGCCTGCCAAGGAATTCCCCAAAATGTTCTTGTCCTTTTAAATGAAATATTTCCCATCCAGTTTTCATGTGCAGATGTCTCACTCAGGACTGCATTTTTATCTGGATCTTAAAGAATTTGACTATGTCCTAAATCCATGAGAAGTGGTCTAATACTTTTTTTTTTTTTTAAGAAGTCTATACTCTTTGACTTGTGTATAAGGGTCGGGGTCCTGGCCAGAAACAGGCCCAAGCATTTATTCTATAATCGAGGTGGTATTTCAAATCAGTAAGGAAATATTCTCCTAAAGGAGAAAGACTGAATAATGGTATTTAGGAAGTTAGCTAACCATTTGGAAAAAAATAAGCTTAGATCTTTACTTCACCCTTATAGCAAAATAAATTCCAGGATTTAAAAGCGAATGAAGGGACTTCTCTGGTGGTCCAGTGGTTAAGACTCCGCACTTCCAATGCAGCGGGCCCAGGTTTAATCCCTGGTCAGGGAACTAGATCCCGCATGCTGCAACTAAGACCCGGCACAGACAAGTAAATAAATATTAAAAAAAAAAAAAAAAAAAAAAAAAAGCAAAGGAAAAGATCCCCGGTGCTGCGGAGCGGCTGGGCGCTTGGGCCGTGGTCGCTGAGCTTGCGCGTCCGGAGCCTGTGCTCCGCGGCGGGAGAGACCGCAGCAGTGAGAGGCCCGCGTAACGAAAAAAAAAAAAAAAAAAAAAAAAAGCTAATGAAGAAGCAGGAGCAGGAGGGAGGGGGAGAAAAGAAACAAGAATCGAGCTCTAGAAGAAAAGTAGGGAAATCTTTTGTCTGATACTCAGATGGAAACAGTCCTATAAGCAGAAAGCAAAGGGGGAAAGAATAAAGCAAAACATCAAAAGGTCCTCATAAAAATGTAACGTGGATGTGTCAAAAATTGCTAAAAACAAAATCGAGGTAAACTCTAAGCTTAGAAAAATATTTGCAGCACGTGACAGACTCAACATGTCGGAGAACTTCTAAAAATCAGTACGAGAAAAAAATAAAAAATAGAAAAAATGGACAAGAGATATGAATAGGCCACTCACAAAAGGGGAACTGCAGATGTTCGCATCTATTTTTAAAATGCAGCAGACACGTGATTTCGGGGATGCGGAAAGCAGGAACCAAGCCAGGCTTTCAGCAGAAAAGGGCAGTGTCCCCGCCCCGCTCCGTAAAAGGGCTTCCCACGAGCGGGGGTCCGGGATGCCGGAGCTTGCCCTTTCCCCGAGCGCTTGACGAACAATTCCATCCTTTGTTGAGGCTTCACCCAGAACGCAGCCCACACCCTCAGGAAGGTGGTGAGCCCCTCCCTTTTCACGGAGGCGGACCGGGCTCCCGATCGCAGGGCCAGCAGGGCAGGAGCTGGGCTACGCCCCTGGGGCGCCGCGGCCACCGGGGGGCGGTGCTGCCCAAGGGACGCGCCAGCCTCGGGCCAGCTCGGGGACCACAAAGGCCCCTTTCTTCTCTCGGAGATGAGTCACAGGAGTCACGGCAGGGGCCAAAGTCAAAAACGCCGCCCGTCCAAGGCGATGGGAGAGGAGGGCAGCGGGGCCGCAGGGCAGCCCCTCGGAGTCACCCTGGACTCCTGCTCTGGCCTCATCTGCGGCTCCTCGGGCTTGGCTGGCACAGCGGGGAAACTGGGTCAGGCCGGTGGCCTTGTTTGCTGTTGAGCATCAGTGGCCCAGTGGCAGGATGTGAGTGGGAAGGGCATCTCCATTTCCTTCCTGGTGCACTCATGTGACAGATATCTGAGGAGTCCCTAAAGTGCCAGGCAGGTCAGGAGACACTCTGACAGGCAGCTAATAGGGAACTTCTAGAGCCACAGCCACAGGAGTTCAGAATGTGTGATCTCAGACCCTGGAGGCTGGGCTTGCCTGGGTGGGTCCCCAAATCACTGGTCTCCCCTTTGCATCTCAAGTTCAGCTGCCGGATTTGGGAGACCTCATCCTGGCATTGGATTCCCTTGGGATCCACCTCTCTGACTGGCTCTGACACCCCCTCTTACTCTGTTACCCCCCTCCCACCATCCCACACACACCCCGCATCCAACCATTGGGGTCTGTGTTTGTATCCCAGGCTGCAGTGGCCACCGGTTTCCCATGCCCACTCAAGCCCATCCAGTCTTCCCTCTGCTTCTGAAACTGCCCTGGGATGTCTGCAATCTGCATGTCTTTGTCTGTCCAAAATTCTCACTTTTTGCTAATAAAGAAGACACTCTTGTTGCTTGGTCCAAAGGTGTGAGCTACACAGTCTTAGGGAAGCTAGAAGCAGCCTGTCAGCCCAGGTCTGTTTAGCTGGAGATGGCTGGAGAGACCCAGGAAGACAGGACCTTGGAGAAGCTGGGGGCAGCGTCAGGGAAGGAAGCTCTGGGCCCAAGTGACACGAAGACCTCCCATGCCAGCAGGGAGCTCAGTGAGAGAGTCAGGAGGAGGGTCTGAGTCCAGAAGAAACGAACTCTTCATCTCCTCTCTCTGCTTCTCTCTTTCCTGCCTCCTTCCCCACCTTGAGCTTGAGTCTGACTCTGAACCCACATTGCCCTGGCCGTGAAGTCGGGCTGCTGCAAGGCCTCTCTTACACTGAGTTTTGCTAACACAGTGTCACCTCTGCCCGCATTACGTGTGGGCACAGAAGGGCTAAATTATGTGCCAGGAAACACGGCAGAATGGCAGAAAGGCTTAGCTCCCAAGCCCCCCATGCTCCCCACTGTAGAGAATGTGGCCAGAATAAAGGGGAAAGCAGCTTGGTGCTCTGCGCCCTTGCTGGGATGACCTGTTCTCAGAACTGAAGGCAGAAATTTGTCTTTAGCATTTTTAAAATTGACTATTTATGTACTTATTAATTTAGGCCATGCTGTGCGGCTTGTAGGATCTTAGTTCCTGGACCAGGGATTGAATCCAGGCCCTCTGCAGTGAAAGCGTGGAGTCCTAACCACTGGACCACAAGGGAATTCCCTAAATTGGCTTTTTTTTTTCTTTTTTTTTTGGCTGTGTTGGGTCTTCGTTGCTGCGCGTGGGCTTTCTCTAGTTGCGTTGAGCAGGGGCTACTCTTCACTGAAGTGCGTGGGCTTCTCATCGCCGTGGCTTCTCTTGTTGTGGAGCACAGGCTCTAGGCATGTGGGCTTCAGTAGTTGTGGCATGCTGCCTCAGTAGTTGTGGCTCGTGGACTCTAGAGCACAGGCTCAGTAGTTGTGGCGCACGGGCTTAAATGCTCTGCAGCATGTGGGATCTTCCCGGACCAGGGCTCGAACACGTGTCCCCTGCATTGGCAGGCAGATTCTCAATCACTGAGCCACCAGGGAAGTCCTAAATTGACTTTTTTTTAAATGTTTGCTGTAAAATGTCCAAACAAGACAAAAGTATATAAAATCGAATCTGAATGAAAGTCCAATTCTTCCCCAACTGACATCTCGCTGTTAACAGCTTGGTGTAAATCCTTCCAAGATTTTTCAACTGTAAATTGAGCATACCATTCTAGAACTTGCTCTGTTCTCTTCCTACAGTTTTATCTCCTTTTGTACAGGCTCCTAACATCCCAGACGGTTAACCCGGCCTTCTCAGACGGACAGTTAGGGAGTTTCCTGGTTTTACCTTTACAGTACACATCTGTGGTTTACTGCAGGCACATCTGCAGGGAATAACTTTCTAAAAGTGGAACTGTGATAGCAAAGGAAGTGCATGCTTCTGCTACTCTCTCTAAAAGCTTGTGATGGCAAAGGGCTGACAGTCGCAGGGCAGGCTGCACTGAGCCAACTCACGGAGCAGTTCCAGATGTCAGCCTCCCCTGCTCCCTGGCCTGCCCCTCACCCTCCAGCCAGGAAGCAGCCCGGTCTAAAGTTTCTGCCTTTGTGCACAGACCCTGGGGTCCATCTGGCACACCTGACCTCCTCCCCCAAATTTCTTATTTGCCATCAAACACCTCCCTCTGGCCATCAGAACTGGTGGCCCCCACCATGGGGGGCCACCAGGGGCTCACAAAGCCTCCCTTTTGCAACCTAGTGGCCCTGCCTACTAGCTTTGGTAACACATTTCCATTTCCCTCCTTTTAAGGAAGAGACAAAGATAGAGAAACAGTTTGTCTCCAAATGCAAATCAAATCCTCCCCACTGCCACAGGGCTCTGCTGGGAGTGTGTCTGCTTATTGTCTTAATGCACAGTCCGCAGTCCGCTCAGGTGGCTTTGAGTGACTGATGTGAGCTAGTCAAGCTGCAGGGCTTCATGGAGCCCACTCAGCTCTGGGCCAAGCACTGGGGGTGAGGAAAGAGAAATAGAGAACACGAACCTGGGTCCACTTTCTCCCCAGTACTGTGTGTTCCCCAGATCCTGTCACAGCACATGATGGCTTTAAAGAGCTTTGCCTCCCTCCTGCCCATCCCCCTCCCCAACAAAAATGAGTGCAGGTGATTCTTTTTTCTCACAATGACTATACTGGGGCTTCCCTGGTGGTGCAGTGCTTAGAATCCGCCTGCCAATGCAGGGGACAGGGGTTCGATCCCTGGTCCGGGAAGATCCCACATGCTGCGGAGCAACTAAGCCCACGCGCCACAACTACTGAGCCTGTGCTCTAGAGCCCACAAGGCGCAACTACTGAGCCCATGCACCACAACTACTGAAGCCCGTGCGCCTAGAGCCTGTGCTCCGCAACAAGAGAAGCCACTGCAATGAGAAGCCCGCACACCGCAAAGAAGAGTAGCCCCTGCTCGCTGCAACTAGAGAAAGCCCGCGCACAGCAACAAAGACCCAACGCAGCCAAAAATAAATTAAAAAAAAAAAGACTATACCATGAGTGTTAGCAATCAGTATCATCTACGGTGGTGGGGAGTGGAAGCAGGGTGTTCAGAACAGTTTACAGAGCATTCTCAGATAACCTTCTTTTGGGGTCCCTTGAGCCACTCACTGGGTATCACTGTCTACTCCCGGAAACTAGGTGGGAAAATGTCCCTGCCCTTAGGTCTAGCCTCACAGTCTGGTCACAAGACAGGAGCAGAAACAATCACAATATGTGGGTAGGAGGGAGGTTTATGCCATTAAATGAAGGGGAATATTTACTCTTGGTGAAAATGTTTTGCGGGGAATGTGATATCTGTCCATCCACCTTCTTTTCTTTTCCACTTAGATATTTTTGCTCAAGGTTATATGTTCTCTGCCTGTACCTCTTGCTCTTGAAATCCCATTATTGCCTCAAGGATACATTTTTATATTAGACAAAGGAAAAGATAGTAACATTCGCAGCCTAAAGGCAAAACCCCCCATGAGTCTGGCTCTCTTCACAGGTCTGCACGGGTCCTCTGTCTTCTCCATAAGCTAATAATCTTTCATGAGTTTTTCCTTTCATTCAGGGATGCGTTGGGAATGCGGACCGCAGGAGGGAGCAGTTGTCTGTTGAACATGCTGGGTACCAAACATTTTTTGGACAAGATAACGCCCAGTGCTGGTGAGGTTGCAGTGAAGTCATCATACCCACACACATGCTGTTGCTGTGGTTTAAATGGAATCTACACTTTTGGAAAGCAAGCTGGCAGCAGGCAAAAGAGCTGCAAAGTAAAACTTTTGACCCACTAGTCCATTTTCGGGATTATCAAAGCTTTGTTTTTCTGGGAGCTATTTTTAATAGGAGAAAAGAGGGAGCAAGCTTAAATGTCTAACCAGAGGGAAATTGTTCGTTAGACTGAAAAGCTCCTTTGATACAGGGACTTCCTCCTATGCGTGAAGCCCAGGCTCAAAGAGAGCCCTCTGGAAAAGTCTGAGGGCCAGTGGAGCCAAGAGATGCAGCATAGTGGCTAGAGGTACAGCTTCAAGAGCCAGCCTGCCCGATTCAAGTCCCAGCTCTGCCACTAACTAGCTGTGTGACCTAGAGAAAGTTATGTCCCTTCTCCATGCCTCAGTTTCCTCTTCTGTAAAATGAGGATGATGATTAGAGTTGAGCCATTCCCACAGGATTATTGTAAGAATTAAAGAAAGTTAAAAAAAATTTTTAAGAAAATAATTTTTTAAATAAGAAAAAATAAAGAAAAATCTAAAAATTAAAAAACCAAGGGAACTCCCTGGTGGCCCAGTGGTTAGGATTCTGCACTTCCACTGCCAGGGCCCAGGTTCAATCCCTGCTTGGGGAAATAAGATTCTGCAAGCCGTGTGGAGCAAAGAATTTAAAAAAATAAAAATAAAACACCAACAACAAAAGAATTAAAGAAGGTAAAATATGTGAAGTATAAGTGAGTGTAAATATTCTATTATTATTATCACTTAATAAGCCAAAACATTCTGAAATATCATGTAGTGATTATAAATGATAATAACTAATTCTATGTAGCAAAGTGGAAAAAATGTTAATGATGTCATCAGCTCCTCTCCATTCTCCCCGCCTCTTGCCTGGCCTCTCTGTGGTACCTTCTTCTTCAGCTGTCACATAGCTGACGAGCAGAATAACCCTGTAACTGCACTGCTGGGCTTTGATTGCTTCACTTTTCCTAAAATGCCTAGAAGCTGCTCCACACCTATATATCTTTACTACCCCCCTCACCCAACCTGGTGAATGCTGACTCATCCTCCAAACTTTGCACTGCATCTAGAGCCTTCCTTCTTTGAAACGCCTGGCACTTTCTGAATCATAACAATTGGATGGAGAGATGAACAGGCGACTGGCCCTGCCTGCCCTCCTGGTCTGGTCTCCAGCCATACACACAAATACAGATGGTCTGTGACTTACACGGTTCAACTTTACAATGGTGTGAAAGCAATACAAATTCAGTAGAAATCATACTTGGAGTTTTGAATTCTGACCTTTTCCCAGGCTAGCAATATGTGGTCTGATGCTCTCTTATGATGCTGGGCAGGGCAGCCACACAGCTCCCGGTCAGCCACGCGATCACAAAGATGCACTTACAATCATTCTGGATCCAGACAACCATTCTGTTTTTCACTTTAAGTACAGTTCTCAATAAATTACCTGAGATATTCAACACTTTATTATAAAACAGGCTGTGTTAGATGATTTTGCCCAACTGTAGGCTAATATGTGTTTTGAGTACGTTTAAGGTGGGCTCGGTTCAGCTGTGATATCGATAGTTTAGGTGTATTAAATGCATTTTTTACTTAGGATATTTTCAATTTATGATGTGTTTATTGGGAGGTAACCCCATCGTAAGTCGAAGAAGATCTGTGCCTTCACAGCCTTTCTGGCCCCTTGATCTCTCCCTTCCATCCTTCACCCAAGGCTGAAGGCTGCTGTCCCAAGGCCTTACTCTGACCATGAGCAGGCACTACTGCTGCCTAAGGAAGGAGCCCTGAAGAAGGGGGCCAGAGACTGTGCTTTGAACTAGAAGAGGCAGCCAGGTAAGGAAGCCATGGGAAGGATAGCAGAACCACCCCACGTGGTTTCCCAGCATCTTCTTGGTTTCCCAGCATCCTCTCTGGTTTCTGGCGCTCTCTCCCATGGCCCCGTCTTTTGAGGGTCCCATTTGCTGTGAGGACCGCTGGGGCCATGGTTCCAACAATAGGAGTGAAAGGAAACAACCGCTCACTTTCCCCATCTGGGCTCTACTGCTGACTTCACCTTGTCTTGATGGAGTTGATTGACTTCAGTAAAATTAAGGGGTTGAACCAGATCAGTGGTTTTCAACTGGGAACATACTTCTATGTGGCCTGTGTTGCCTGAAAAAAAAGGCACAACCTGAAAGTTGACAATTGTGTCTTATTCGGCAGACATACAGTAGACTTCAAGCCCAGGAGACAGGATTCTCAGATCATGCTCCGAAGAGGTAACGGGGAAGCTAGGATATATAGGAGTTTTTGCAACAAAGACCAGGTAGTCAGAACTTTAAAAAATTACTGTTAATTAAAGAAAACCAGATATCTCAAGTTAAGGAATTTAGCACTTTTCTATGTATGGGGAGAGGCAAGAATCTGGGCTCACTGAAATCATTCCTTTGATATGCACCTTAGCTCTCTAGGGCCAGTAGTCTGTGCTTTCTCATCCTGAGTCTCCTCAGGGTGCACCATCGGGGGTGGCTGCAGTGTCTGACTGCTAGATTGGCGGGCATCCTGTTTCTATTCTGAGTTCCTTCAGGGCTCACCCTCCGGGCGGCTGTAATGTGATAGCTTGGTAGCTGCAGCATCCTTTGTTTACTGATATGGGAGGCAACGTTTTTTCATTGACACCTGGGTTGTGGTTCCAACTCAGAATGTCCAGGGAAGGGGCCTGGCAGGTACTTTTCCCAAAATTCCACAAGTAACTCTTATGGTCAACATAGCTCATTCATTTTCTGGGGAGGGCCATGGGGCACGCTCACTGTGAGCTTGGGTGGGGTGGGTGTAGAACCCCATTGCTATATGAAAAACTTGCAGCGTCGTGAAGAAAACCGACTGAAACACACTGCTATATGTCAGGCCCTATTCCAGTCTTTTTTTTTTCTAGGTAAGAAGTGGATTTATTTAGGCAGAGTGTGGGCTATCTCAGAAGGAGAGAGCAGCCCCTATTCCAGTCCTTAATCCTTTAATCCTCATGACAACCCTATGAGGATGTAACTGAAACAGGAGGGAAGGGAGCAGGGGACAGGCTTTAAAAGAATGACATAACCCGAGGACACGACATAAACTGATTAGAGCAAAATAGGTCCAAGATGGCGTACTAGTCGACTTCCACTAGACCTTGAGCCTCAGTATATGCTCATCGTAACACATCAGCAAGCTAAATGACACAACCACAGGCAACATGACAGTTCCAAGGCTGACCATAAAGGTCAAAAAGTGGGCGGTGGCCCAATTCCTGGAAATCCCCACCCCAAAAGTACTTCCCCAAAGTAGCTGGAATATTCCTCCCATTCATTAGCCTATGAAAGTACCCACCCCTATAAAAACTGACAACCCCATACCACGGCCGCTCTTGCCTCTGAGATGGCCCACACTGTGGAGTGTGTTTCTCTCTAAATAAATCCACTTCTTACCTGTCCCTCTTTGTCTCTCACTGAATTCTTTCTGCCATGAGACATCAAGAACCTGAGCTTCATTAAGTCCTGAGACCAGGTGTGTGATCTCAGTTAAAAGACCATGGGTTCAAGTCTCAATCTGGGTTCTGGCTGGTTCAAGTCCCAGTCTGAGATACACGGTTTCATAACTACTATTATCCCCATTTGATAGCCAAACAGAGGCACAGAGAATCTCAGTTCCTGCCCGAGGTCCCACAGCTAGTTAGTAGAGAGCTGGGGTGCCTACCCTGGCAGTTTGGCTACAGACTCTGCTGTCAACCAACTCTTTCTGTTTGCTTCCAGTGATAAACCCACTGAATAAGGCCGTGAATAGTGATCCTGCCTATGGCCCATTAAAGCAATTATGAGGTTTTTTTCCTTAGCTGTTTAGTTTTGCAGATTTGTTTTCATCTGCTTTCCAGACTGGGATTCTTGGAGGGCAGGAACTGTCTCGGTATCCCCGGCACCAGCATGGTCAGGCATATGGCAAGTGCTCAAGATATGCTGAGTGAATAAATGAAGGAAGGAAGGAAGACAAGAATGAATTAATGAGTTTGTGAATGACAGGTGCGGGGTTAGAAGGAGGCCCAGGATGTCGAGGAAGCCAGGGTAGGACAGCCACTGCCTGGGCAGAGGCAGGAATCAGGCCCAAGAGGGTGGTTCTGTGCCCTGATCAGTCCATACCCAACGCAGCTAAACAATGTTCTCTGACAGTCTCTGCCCACAGCCCAAGTACTGCTTCCAGCAAAACCCTCCGCCTCTTGGGGCTGCAGCCTCCCCACCGCCCTCCACCCCTACGCCCAGGCTCTGCCTTTCCCCCCAGTGGAAGGAGGCTCCTCCCTGGGTTCCAGGGCTTGTGTATTGGGGGCAGGAAGCCAAGCTTTACTTCTCTGCCTCCCAGCCTTCCCTGATCATCTGACTGGTCACATGAGGCCTGGAGTGGGGTGTGGCTGCTTTTAAGGCCTTTGGCATTTCTTTCAGGAAAAAAAAAAACAACTAAGAAAACTAAAAACAATGGCTCAACACGCTAAAAAAAAATTTGATTTGCCTCATATTTGCCTGGGGGAAGGGGATAATCAAAAACACCCAAGGCCCCTGCTTCTGTGGACTCTTAGGCATAATAACAGTTCCCTATCTTAGGCTAGGCCCCACGCTAAATGCTTTCGGGGCTTTTGGGGCTTGCTCTTGTATAATCCTGACAACCCTGGGTTTTAGGTACTAAGATGATTTCACAGGTGGGAAAGAGGAAGTTCAGAGAGGTCAAGGGACTTGCCCAAGGCCACACAGTTACGAAGTATCAATAGTTAGAGCAAAGATTTTAAACCAAGTTATTTCTTGACTCTGAAGCTTATGATCTCATAGGTGTATAACCAGACTCTGCCTTGGCCTTGTCTGAGGATGTGTCAATAGCCTTTCAGTAATTATTTAGTGCCTAGAAAACAGGCCAAAGTGACCCACTTTCTACAGAAAAGTTCCAGATGGACGCTCCACATCTCTCTCTCTCTGACCCCCGCCCCCCTCCCTCTCAATTATTGGACTGGCCAAAAAGTTCGTTCGATCTTATGGAAAAACCGGAACGAACTTTCTGGCCAAACCAATACAAAATGAGATACCAGGCATGGGATCTTCTTCTATGTCATTTCTAGGAGAAGAAATAATATGCAGTTTTTGTCAACTTTGTAGTTTTCCATGTAGCTTGACGTGAAGAAATCACGAGCATTTGTCTTTCAAAACAGTGAAGTTATGAAAACATTACTTTAAAAGTACATGTGGAGATTTATTTCTATTGAGCATATATTTACTTTTAGATCCTATTTTGCTCTGCCTCTCAGGAAGCTCGAAGTTGAACTTTGTGCTCAATTTGCACATTGAGTGTTTTACCTTCTTTTTCCCAGGACCTGGAGTCAGAAAGCCTGAGTTTGAATCCCGGCTCCACCATTTACTATCAGGTGGCTTTTTGGCAAGTTTGTTAAACCCTCTATGCCTCAGTTTCTTCATTTATAAAATGGGGGTAAGAAAATCTGCTTCATTGGGTTGTTGCAAGGATCAAGTTATGCAGGTTAAGCACTTAGGACAATGCTTAGATCGTAGCAAATGTCTATAAATGTTAGCTATTTTGCGATTTTAATAGATTTTTGTTAGCTGGATTTCATTGTCAAACCATTTTTCAGGAAGGGCTAATGGATCCCCCTTCACTTGCCTCATCGAGTCTCACACTTCATTTACCATCTGCTTCTGGTGTCTTCTACTCCTGACATTATCTATAACATCTCACGGATGTTTTACTTGTATGTAAATGCCACTGACTTGCATTTCATCAAATCCTAGATGCCACTGATTATAATCTGTACCATCAGTGTGTACCACTTAAGAAAGAAAAAAATTTAAAGACAAGATCGATTTTAAAATACGTCCCAATTTCAGAGATGTTCAAATGTGGAGGGATAAAAGTATAGCTTTCAATCCATGAATGGTAAGAATGATCTGATCCTTTATTCCTGACTTGGGCCCTCCCTGGCTGTGAACTGTCACTGCTCCTTCCATCGCATCTGGGTCAGTTGACCTGGATAACTCTTCCACATGGCCCAACGCCACTCTCGTGGCTGGTATTCCCACTGGGTCAGCTCCAGGCAAGCGTGTCTAACCTTGTGCACACAGCTGGTGTAAAGGGCTCAGGTTTCCCCTGGATGTGGTAATTTGTAACCTGACCTGGTGTTGATCGTTAAAGCCAGTAGTTTTAAGGTCAGCTGACTTTTTTTATATATATATACATTTATTTATTTATTATTTTTATTTTTGGCTGCACTGGGTCTTTGTTGCTGCGTGCGGGCTTTCTCTAGTTGTAGCGAGCGGGGGCTGCTCTTTGTTGCAGTGTACGGGCTTCTTATTGCAGTGGCCTCTCTTGTTGCGGAGCATGGGCTCTAGGCGCTTGGGCTTCAGTAGTTGTGGCACGCGGGCTCAGTAGTTGTGGCATGCAGGCTCTAGAGCGCAGGTTCAGTAGTTGTGGTACACGGGCTTAGTTGCTCCATGGCATGTGGGATCTTCCCGGACCAGGGCTCGAACCCGTGTCCTTGCATTGGCAGGTGGATTCTTAACCACTGTGCCATCAGGGAAGTCCCAAGGTCAGCTGACTTTCTCACCTTTAGTGACTGCTTTACTGCTTCCTGCTTTGGCCTGAGTTGGACTGTTCCCGTGGGCAATAAAAATGATTTGTTTGGGCTTCCCTGGTGGCGCAGTAGTTGAGAGTCTGCCTGCCAATGCAGGGGATGTGGGTTCGAGCCCTGGTCTGGGAGGATCCCGCATGCCGCGGAGCAACTGGGCCCGTGTGCCACAATTGCTGAGCCTGCGCGTCTGGAGCCTGTGCTCCGCAACAAGAGAGGCCGCGATATTGAGAGGACTGCACACCGCGATGAAGAGTAGCCCCCGCTCGCCGCAACTAGAGAAAGCCCTCGCACAGAAACGAAGACCCAACGCAGCCATAAATAAATAAATTTTAAAAAATGATTTGTTTGAGGTAAGTTCATAAGGAGAACAGTATGGGGAGAAAAACTAACCAACGTCCAGTGTAATTTCCCTAGGCAGTGGGCAAAGCACAGGGCTCAACAATCATTTTTCTTGTCTGCATGGGTTTCAATCACCAAATTATATTTGGAGTCATTCCTTCTAGTTCATTTTTCCATGATCCAGGGAAAGGAGGAGCGTGTTGGGGGAGGTTAAGCCTGACCTCCGTGCTAACCCCAGGGGGTTGGCAGCACAGGCAGGGACTAACTTAGGAGTCTGAGGTTGACTGAGTGAGTGCCTTCCCTAAAGTCTAGCATCTGTTCGTGGCCAGTTTGGAGAGAGACAGGGCTGTGGAGGCAGAGTAACTGGAATTTAAATCCTGGATGTTGGGCTTCCCTGGTGGCGTAGTGGTTAAGAATCTGCTGCCAATGCAGGGGACCCGGGTTCGAGCCCTGGTGCGGGAAGATCCCACATGCTGCGGAGCAACTAAGCCCATGCACCACAACTACTGAGCCCGCGTGCTGCAACTACTGAAGCCTGCGTGCCTAGGGCCTGTGCTCCGCAACAAGAGAAGCCACAGCAATGAGAAGCCCGCGCGCCGCAACGAAGAGTAGCACCTGCTCTCCACAACTAGAGAAAACCTGCGCGCAGCAACGAAGACCCAACCCAGACAAAAATAAATAAATTTATTAAAATAAATAAATCCTGGATCTCATTTCTTAGCTATATGACCTTGGGGAGTGAGTTGGTCTCTCTGAACCTCCAAAGCTATAAAACGGGGATAATAATACTTCAGAGTCATTGGGAAGCACCAAGAATAGCAATGAGCACACAGCCAACGCTCAACAAATGGTAGTCACACGTGCCGAATGCCTACCACATACCTGACACTGTGCAGAAAATAAAGCTAAACACCACTCACGGAGGAGAGGCACTATTACAGCATTTTTAAAATATCAAAACTCCAGAAGCTACATACTATTTAGCAGTCAAGCCAGCAATCACCCAAGTCTTTCTTGAGATGACGCCTTAGCCCGCACTTCTGCAAAGTCCTCTGGGCAGCTGGCCCTGGGGTGAGAAACTGGGCCAACCTACCATTATGAACATCCTCCTGATCTGAGGCTGGATGCAGCCAAGCCTAGAAGGGCTGGGTCTTCGCCGTGTGTTGAACATCATGCCCCAGAGTCTGAGAGAACTGCTTTCTCCACGCAGCACAGGCTGGATGGGCTGGCGCTCTGCCTCCCATCCCAACTCCCCAACCAGGGGTACTTCCATGCCTGCTGATCAGGGGCCAGTCTCTCCTTTCCAAGGCCCAAACAACCTGCCACTGTGACCCAAATGCCAGCCAGGGGCAGAGCCCTGTGGGAGAACACTGAGAGCCCCCGCTAAGTGTGAGGCATTTCTAAATGGGGCACCAACCCTTAAGAAGAAGTAACCAGCAACAGGGCATGTCTGAAAGGCCAGGCAAATGGTGTGGAAATTAAGACGGATGGAATTCAAGAAAGAAAGGGGCAAGACCACTCTAGGCTGGGGTAGCTTGTCTGTGACCACCAAAGAGAGACCGTCTAGGTCATAAACTCACATACCTACAAGATTTGGGCATGTCGTGAAATTGAAATAGGCTCATGTCATAAAATAGGGGGTGGTGGGGACACCTTTGAATTGGTGGCTTCTGACTCTTGCAACACAGTTGGCCCACAGTTCCCGTTTCTAAGCTCAACTGGTGTCACTGAAGAGGGAGCTCAAAACCTACAGAATTCCTGCCAAATCATCTTAGCAGGGGGGTCTTAGAGGCAAGGAGATGGTTGAGGAATACAAAGAAATGGGTATCTGTATGTTCACCTAGTGCAAATGTGTCTTTATGGTTTCCATTTTATACTAGCCTCATTCCTGGCTCTATTTCGTATCATTATCTTTCTCGGGTATCTTTGAATATTCATCATCCTTATTTTTTTTTTTCTGTAAGAACATTTCATTATTAATCAAAAATTGAGAAACTTATACACAAAACTTATTGGAGTCGCCACTTCATCTATCTTTGTTGCAAGTCATTCATCTTATTCCTGACCCACACTTGATGATTTCTATGGTCCACACTTTGTTTTTGGAGAACAATTTTTAAAAAGAGCCATTAGTGCTTCAGCCTCATTTAAAACAAAACAACAACAAAAATCACCATCATTACTGTATTATAGATTTTCCTAAACAAAGTTTAGGGTTTATTTTGAGACCAGAAGAGCAACTTCTCTGTGGTATTACAGGTAGAGAAAGTTCCTAGATTTCTATCGTATCTCTAAAAGAGAAACCACAAGGATAATCATAGTTGCAGTCTCTAAAAAGGAAAATAATGCTGGAGTTCATCAAAATTGAATTAAATCATTTTTCCTTCCCCAATCCTAGCCTCATTCAATCTTTTTTTTATTTTCTGATTTCTCAACTGTTAAACCTTTAAGAATGCCATATCACAACCACACAAAGCTACCCAAACATCTGTAATATAAATAGGTCACTTTATACTTGATTCAGACCAGACATTTTGCTTTTGGCTAAAGGCAAAGCTTTACAGAGGAAAGAGCACGTTGAGACTGCTAACTGATCTTCATTCCTCCCAAACATTTTACCATAAACATGACATGGTAATGATGACCTTTCTCCTGGCTGCACTCTACTGTCACTACCAACAGCTCTCATTTCTCAGGGCAAAGGATTTATAATGTTTTAAATATTTATTTTGGCTTAGTCAGGTCTTAGTTGCGGCACTCAGGATCTTTCGTTGTTGCGGCGCACGGGTTTCTCTCTAGTTGCGGTGCACAGGCTCCAGAGCATGCCGGGTCCTGGCGGCAGGTGGGATCTTAGTTCCCCCACCAGGGATCGAACCCGCGTGCCCTGCATTGGAAGGCGGATTCTTCGCCACTGGACCACCAAAAAAAAACAGTACTCCAACTGGTGCTTTATCTATGATTTTGAAACCAACATACAATAGTAAACCCAAATATCACTCTACTGTAGATTTTTTTTTTTTGACAGTCTAGGGTTGTATTTTTTTTTTTCCTCTTCACTGCGGTGTGCAGGCTTCTCACTGCAGTGGCTCCTCTTGTGGAGCACGGGCTCTAGGCGCACGGGCTTCAGTAGTTGTGGCTTGCAGGCTCTGGAGCGCAAGCTCAGTAGTGTGGCGCATGGGCTTAGTTGCTCTGTGGCATGTGGGATCTTCCCGGACCAGGGCTCGAACTCGTGTTCCCTGCATTGGCAGGTGGATTCTTAACCACTGCAAAACCAGGGAAGTCCCTCTACAGTCGATATTGCTTGTGTTTTATCTAAACATTCTATAGTTAAAATGCATTGTCTTGGGCCAGAACTTGGTCAGAATTACTTGGACAAAATGTTTGTCACCCACAAACCATTCCAGTTTATCTGGAGATTGGATTCACCATCTCTATGATTTCTGGCTTATGGGACAACGTTTTACTTCTCATTCTTTGTATTTTCTTAGCCTCGCATTGGCTGGCCAACAGCCAAGTCCTCTGCACCAGTCAGATGCTGCTTCCACCCATAAGCATGCTACAGTTGCAGTCCAGCCTTTTTTGGTCTTGCTGCCCTGAAGGCAGGGCAAACCAATCGAATCCAAGTTTACCTCAATTGCAAGCAGGCAGGGAATTTCAAGGACCATAAATTTAAGATTTGCCAACCTCAGATCAAGTTACAGGTCATAAAAGTCATTTGAAGTTGTGAAAACATTGCTTGGCTACTGAGGGTGAGAGGCATTTTCCTATGTTCACAGGCACCCCCATGGGGTCCTAAAACGGGAAATGAAATCTGAACATAAAGGCTCTCTTGTCAGTTCTCCAAATGACATGAGAGAAAGCAGCAGTACCATTTTAAAATCATGTAGCTAGAATCTGACCCATGTTAGTATCCCAATCATGTCTTCCCTACCTTCCTTTGGTCACTCAGTCTAAAGCATTACCATCCTGCTATTACATCTTCCTGATAGACATACGGAAAATGTAAGCGTGTTTCTTATATCCTGCAATCTTCCTGATAGACATACGGAAAATGTAAGCGTGTTTCTTATATTCTGCAATCTTCCTTTCATCTTGCACTATGGTTTTCATGGGGAGATGGCAAGCAATTCTGGCTTTCTCAGAGAATGTATCTTCCCAAAATGCTATTTTTACCTAATTGGTTATGTTGGTTGGAGAGTAAATAATTTAATGGTGTGAAGGGTATTGGTATCTTACTGCTTTATGAAGTAGATGTATTAAAGTAAAATGAAAAAAAAAAAATCACAACAGGTTTAAAGATAAGATGCTTTTGTAAAACACAGGTGATTCTCAAGAACTTGGGTAGATTTTCCACTGGCTTTTTTTTTTTTTTTTTTGCGGTACGCGGGCCTCTCACTGCTGTAGCCTCTCCCGTTGCGGAGCACAGGCTCCGGACACGCAGGCTCCGCAGCCATGGCTCACGGGCCCAGCCGCTCCGCGGCATGTGGGATCTTCCCAGACCGGGGCACGAACCTGCGTCCCCTGCATCGGCAGGCGGACTCTCAACCACAGCGCCACCAGGGAAGCCCTCCACTGGCTTTTAAACTTATAAGCTACAACTATATACACCCCGAAAAGAGCAACTTGTAAGAACTTCAGAACAGTTTCTCAGCGGAGACAAGTCTTCAAGGGTACGCATGGTTAATAAAAGTTTTCCTCATTTTGCCTCCTCAAAGCGCCCACACCACTAGATTTTTTTCTTATGGTAACTTTAGCCAGAAAGGTTTACTATAAGCCTATTAGGTCCCCTCAAAGATCATAATTTTCTTTTGCTCAGTAGTTATTTTAAAGTAAGCATTTCTGCAACAGTTCTCCAAGAACAAACCAAGTAAAAGTGGTTGCATTCATGAAGCATTAAGTCTCAAGCAGTGCCCTACAGTTGTGCTATTTCTTCATTATCCTTCTTATTTAATTTGCTTGTGGTGCTTCTAACATATTTAAGAAACATTTGCAATAGTGGTTTTTTTTTTTACAAGTCTTTAATTAAAAAACTCAACAAAAATATATAATCAAGCATTTTACATAATGCATACATTCTTAATATCTGCAGGTAAGATAAATAACAGAAGGCAAAAGCAGATATACTAATTGTATTGCTTCTCTTTGGCAAGTCACCAATATTATCCCCTGCAGAAACATAGGATAAAATGTGTAAAAAATAAACAAAAAGCAAAAAAAAACCACCACGGTCTTAAAATAATTGTCCCTTAGTACAAACAACAAAATACTTAGCAATAATGCAAGTAGATGGATTTTTCAAATTGACTAAAATTTATTATAATACTTTACTTATACCACAGGGGTTAAAGTAGCAAGCTGCTTTCCAAAATTAAGGCCCACAGCAGTAGTTAGGAAAAAAAAAAAAAAAGACACCCTTTTTTTCCTGGTTATATCCTGGCTATTTTTCATTTAATAATGTCACATTCAAATTCTACCTCTCAGATGCCACTCCTAAGGAAAACAAAATCCTTCCCTAGACAAAAGCTGTTTTACTTGAAGGTCAGTTGTCTGACCACCCCCCAACCAAATACACATTTTGTTACGAGGCATTCAGCTTTCTTAAGTCGGTATTTACCATCTAACTCAGTGTCCCAGAATAAAATTCCTTCCACTTTATAGCAAAGATACATATTGTGGCTCTACTGAAGCAATATATACATGTTGGAACTAAAAATCAGAAAAGCAAAAGGGTCCATTCAACACACAGCAGCTTATATCAAAATATATACATGTATGTATATGTTTTCACAGTTAACATTTTAGAAAAAAATTTACATTTGATATGTTCAGAAATATTTCTCCTAAGGTCTATAAATAATATTTTAAAAGCTCAACTGATCAAAATGCAATACAAGAATGTATCAAATTAAATAAATCTCCTAAACCTTGAAGTCAGTAAAGCTTGAAGTTTGTGTAGTGTGTTGTCAGTCCCTAATACTAGGGAAGACAGCATCCTCTAAACACGGTAGGAGAGGAACTCTAAAACTTTGGAAGGAATCGGCAGCTCCTGGACTTCTTGAGTGGGCATCACTCTCCGGATTGACATGCGACATAAATGTTGAAGGCTAGGGACTTGCCTTGGAGTGGCCCAAAAATACACACTTCCATCATGTGTCCTAAACAGAAGTAAACAAATCACAAGCTCAGTCACACAAATCCATGTATTTCATCATCCCAAAGCTCATACAACTACCACCGAGGCTGTGAATTAGAGCCACAAACTGCACATTAAAACCTAATTCAGGAGACCCGCCCAGTGATCTCCCTCTGTGACAAATTAATAATATTATAAGGAGCCCTTATGGAAGATTTACTGACAATAAAATACAGGCTGCTTTGGCTAAAGGCCACCTTAAATTGCCTCTTAAAAGAAAACAGAAAAATCACTTACCCAGCAGCTAAAACACTGCCATCAGTAGAAAAGGCACAGCAAAGACCATTGCTCAAAGGTGCAACTTGCACTGGATAATCCTCATCAATTCTCCAGAACCTCACCATTCTGGAAAGGAAATAAACCATCCAGTGATTATCTAGTAGGAAATTTAAGGTAAAAGCAACTTTTAAAATTCAGAAAGAAATGCCACTCTGTGCTGAGTCACAAACACACACACTTCTGGAAAGGAAATAAACCATCCAGTGATTATCTAGTAGGAAATTTAAGGTAAAAGCAACTTTTAAAATTCAGAAAGAAATGCCACTCTGTGCTGAGTCACAAAATACACACACACACACACACACACACACACACACACACACACACACCCCACTGCAGCAATGACTGGAACTTGCTTTATTAAAGATTTTATACCAATTGGTAATTTGGATTAATTCACACTGAGAGACTATAAAGCATGGCTGCCTTCACTTCCCAGTGTTCTGATCTGTAATGCCCACAACCGGAAACTTTCTCCTTACTTCCTTACACTTAAAATATAATCGGTATCTCATCTGTTTGACTCTTTTCAAGAAGTTTATGAAACTTTTCACCTAGGTCTAGGAATAGCAGATAACTGATAGTCAGAAACTAGCTGAACAAACAGGAAAACAATGGCTGCTAGCAAATAAAGAACTCTCCCCATAAGTTTGCGAACGTTCTAGAAAGATGGTAATGAGTCACTTTCTGAATGATGTGACCAAATTGCTTAATGCTATATCCATGCACATTGATAAAAGTATGAGAAAATGGAATGGCTACATCTAGTTTTTGCTTACCAATAAGCAGCAAATCTCACTCATGTGACATTTCATCTTTATAGTCTCAGTTTCAGTGGATACAAATGACTCTGTTTTAATCATTTATTTCACTTTGAAAATGTTCTTCTGTTTCAACCTTTATAAGATATTACTAAGAAAATCTGTCAGCTGAGCTAAAAAGCTAATTAAAAATGCACCCAGTTTGCCTGAACCAGTTAACAAACAAAGAACATAGGGAAAGGCACGCATTATCTTTAGTTTACATAAATACTGTTCAGGCCAATATTCTTTAAGACACATCAACATCTCCCAAGGTCTTGTCTAGAAAAAGGGCCATTAAAACCCAAACTGCAGAAAGGCCATAGTTTTCATCCTTAAGAATGTTTTTCATTAAGTAGAATGAAAGGAAATCTTTACAATAATAAATAGGTCAAGCTGTAATTCACACACTTACTTATCATCTGCAAGACTTGCAACATGCAGTCCGTCATGACTAAACGAGACAGATCGTACCCATCGGTCATTTGCTCCTCCAGCAAATATGGGAGTAGGTGGGGGAAACAGGTGTCTGAGGTCAAAGACATGTTTTCAGTGGAAATGAGTCACTTCAAGAAACAAAACTACCCAGGTAGAGAGTACATCAGTCTTTGGAATAATGTGTAAAGTGGCCTTAACAAACACAACTGAGAAGACTGAGCAGAGCTAGTCTATCCACTTTAAACGAAGCGATTAAACCTAATTACTAATCGCCATCTTACAAAGTGGTTTAAGACTAAGTCCAACTTTAGTTTTAACTATGTTTCCCAACAGGAAACTCTAAATATAATTACCACTTCTACAGAGTCATGCACTTTTAAGTAACAATAACAAGATCTGTGTCAAGAAAGTCAAATTTATTTGTAGAATTTAGATGCATTATTAAAGGGCCTAAATGATACCGAAATTTTAAATTATGACAGAGTGCAATTTTAGATTTCACATGTTAATGATCCTAATCATCCCCATGACTTCTTAAAAGCTATACTGATAGTAGAGATGAATTACAGACTAAAATAATTCATGCTGTACCCACCCAAATTCCATCAGAACGTCTCCAGTGTGTGGATCCCAGATATAAACTCGAGTATCATAAGATGCCGTAGCCAGTAATGCTCCATCAGGAGAAAAGTCACAAGCTACAACATCATGGTGATGCCCTTCTAGTTTCCGTATCATGGTATATTTATCCATATTCCAAAGGAAAACCTGCAAAAAAGGCAAATGTTATAGCTTCATTCAGACATGCAGAGGACAAAATGGCACATCTTAAACTAAAACTGCTAAATTTAATTAAGATTACATTAAATTAAACATTATAAATTATGAATAATTATGAAAGAATATGCTCAGTGTCATAGTCCAAGATTAAAATCAGTTTTTAAGTTAATTAAAGTAAACATGCAAATTCTATTTCAAATGTTTCTGTTAAATGTTAATTTAAAAATAAGCCTAAACACAAAAAAGGCAATGCAATTTAACCACAAAGTTATACTGACATCCATTTATTCCAAAAACTAATTAACTAAAATACACAGAAATAAATAGGGTTAAGTACTACAAACCCCCTTCTTTTTTTTTTCCAGAAACTACCAAATTTTTAAAAAATATACAGACAGAAAATATAAGGTTAACAAATTGTTACTCCATTGGCATCTCCCTTTGAGATAATCACTTGTTTACAATAGGCTTGGGTCACCAACGTGAGCCTAGGAAGAGAAACAGATACTGCAAGCAAAGAGAATTTTTCAAAGCCAAATGAAATTTCTTTGGCAAACAACAAGGACGTTAAACCACATTACAAAATGAAAATACTAATTTACGAAAATAGTACAATTAACAACATTTCTGTGAATCAAGATTTGCCAATCTTATTTTTCCCAAACCAACCACAATCATTAGTCATTTTAAGCATAGAACATTTAAATTACTTTAGTACAAGTTCACACATAGTTTTAGATTCTGAAGACCAGTAGTTATACTGTGCAGAATAGCTCTAACAGGATTCTGAGGCTTACTTCAACCTGTTGTATTACACGTGAGCTTGGAGGTTTATTACATCCTAATAAGACAAACTCTCCTCCTCTCGGAGCAAAGCCGTCCTTTTTGCTACATTTTTCTGCACAGACACAGCATGTTATTTCCAAAGAAAAATAAATACAAATTTTACATTGGCTCAAAGACTTAAGATAGCTCTAGTATCTCAAAGAATTCCAAAAAATAGCACAGAGAAACCATTTGAAAGCCAACTACATTACATTAAATTGGTTTCACATGTTAGACTCCCAATTTCACCAGACTGGAAGATCAATTACATCGCAGGAGTCAGTTGGTTTCACTGTGGGGAAAATTATTTTTAAAAAGAAAAAAAGAAAGAAAGAAAAGCAGAAAGTGGACATCGACCAGCACCTGTGTACGTACAGTACACCTTGCAGCCGAATGCAAGGTTACTTCATCCTATGGTAAAGGTCGCCCCCAGCCCGGTAGCCAGAGATGCCACTCTTTCTGCCCAGCTAACACCATTGTGCGCCTGTGTGCGAGTGGTGCCAGCATAACCTCAATCACACCAATATTGCTGCCACCACCTGTGACAGGGAAAGCAAGAAGCATATGGAAAACACACAGCCTAAAATAGCAATGTCAACATCCAGCTTTGCTCTTCTTATGATTTTTAAAGAACTGAATATTTTTTTCTAAACTGCCAACATTTTCAACTATCATTTTAACACACTTCTTGGCTAAATAAAATGCATTTTAACCAGCCTCCCACCCCCCATTAATTCAAAGTGTATTGTGGTCATCACATGTATTTGGACTTCAACCATTTTCATAAATACCTGAAGCTAATAAGATCTCTTTAACTATACTAACTCAGAGCTGGTAGACACTAACTAAAGGAGGGTTCATCAATAAGCATAACCCTCTTAAGAGTCACTTTATACTTAATCTGTCTACAGGTATGCTATGCAAGACAGATCTTATCAAATTTAGATGAAATTCACTCCAGGACATACATGACTGTTATTTTTATTCTTATTAGATTTTTAAGTTACTTTTTTTCAGTTAAATGTCCAGGACCAGCTGGGACTTAAAACTTTAAACAGCAAACTGGACCAAAAACAAAAAGAACAACAGAGAAGAAAATAATTAGCAAGGGAATGTCTTAACATTTGGACTAGATCTCTTCTATAGCACATAAACTCTCCTAGATCTGAGAAAAAATAAAATTGACATACCCCTCATTTTATGAATATCACCTCTACCTAAGACAATCAAATTTCTCACTTTACAATCAATAACTATACTTATTTAATTTCCCTCATGCAAATTCTCCCCCATCATGAAATAACACATTTAAGATATTGAAGACACCGAGCAGACTTAATAGGTTGCTTAGATTTAAAATGATTATGCACACATTATTATAATCCAATTCACAGTAAGTATACAAGAACTCTGACACATACTGCTTTACTGGCTCCCACTGAACACAGCATAGAAGAGTCAGGAGAGAATGCACAGCTGTACACCCAGTTCTGATGGCCCCTCAATACTTTCATCATGTTTCCTGAACAAAAGGAAAATACCTGGGTTAACCCTAGAATCTACTGCAAATAAGTAGCATTTCAAAAATGGCAGAATCACAAACTTCTACAGAGGCAGTGATTAATCTATTACAGGGGTTGGCAATATACAACAATTGCTTACTTTTGTACCTAAGTTTTACTGGAACATGCCCATTGTTGTGACAGTAGAGTGGAGTAACTACTGCAGAGATAGCATGGTCCACAAGCCTAAAATATTCACCATCTGGCCCTTTAAGAAAAAGTCAGCTGACTTACAACTGAAAGTATGTTGAGAGAGCAAGTTCCATATGATATGCGAAAGAAAATAAAATTTAATTTTCAAATGTTTTAACTATTGGGATCCCTTCACCCCTCAATAGCTGAGCAATCAGAGAATTGATAAATGCAGAAGAGGTGCCACATAATTTGGTAATAGTATTAGTGTATTATTCTATCAGGCAATGGTTATTACCCATAAGCTGAAACAAGTCTCCAAATCTGAGGGGTTTGTTTTCTACTACATTCAATTTCAGCTACATTTCCCCAAACAAGCCTGTCAACTTCTAGCTTGAGGCTGGTAGAGCACTAGCAGATCTTAATTAAATATATGGTTTTAGTTAAAACTGTAAACTGTTTCATCAGAGGCTAAGAAGGGGGAAGAGATGCTCATCTCAGGTCTTCTCAAACAAGGTAGACTCTCCAAAACTTTGTAAAAGGATCACAATTATCAATGTTTCTGAAAAAGCTAAAACTTGACACTGATATTCCTTTTACTATATTGGAGGGCAAATCTCTTACTTTTTATAATTCTTACTTAAACTACCCAACTTATTATTAGTAGTATTTACATCCTATAAATTCTGGTGTATAAATCATGTTTGAATTTACATTTTATTAATTACTAAGTTATATCTTTTGTTAGGTCAAGATCTACTTAAATTTTCACTAAGTAAATGAAGGAAGTTAATAATCCACCCCAATATAAAGGAAATAAAACACAGACCAGTTCAAATAAAACCCTAAGACTGATCCAGATTTTGTCCTCAAATAGTTGGTACAGATCTGTGTAGTTAGTTTCTGAGTAATATCAGATTGTTTACTTAGAGTAACTGCTGGCTCCTATTCTGGGTCACATTTATGGTTTTGTTTGATCTGTACAGGGAAAGGGACCAAAGGACTAAGCAGAGAAAAGGAAACTTCGATCATGTCACTTTTAATGTCAAATGCCCCAAGTGTTCGTAATACCTCTCAGTAGTAATATCCAGAAACTAATTCTTTTCCACAGCCTAAAAAGAAAGACATACCATCATCTTTCAGGTCCCACACTCTCAGAGTTTTGTCTCTTGAAGCTGACACCAGGATCAAGCTCCCATCTGGAGCAAAAGTTAAATCTCTGACCACTTCAGTATGATCTACCAAGTTAAGGAGGAGTTTTCCTAAATGCAATGGAAGGCGGGAAAAAGACAATGTTAATAATTTTAATCAGCTTCCATATTAAAAAAATAGGGTTGAGATCACCATTAAAAAAAAAAAAAGAATAGAAATATCTGGGTACCTCCTTAGTTTACCAAGTGTAAAATGACTTATTTACTAGTGCCTTTACTATTATCTTTAAAGATTCAGTATTTACATTGTTACAAAATAGATTATTTCCAAGATACCAAAACCTAAATTAGAAAAATTAAAAAGGAATTCCTAAAATGTGAAAAAACTCCTGGATCAAGTCAATTTAATATCAAGAAAATCTACATCATTTAAAAATCTTTGTATAGTATGATTTTAAAATACAAAATCAAAATTTTCCTTTTCTTTTACTTGGCCTAGACTACGAATGGACTGTCAAACTCCCCCAAAGATACACGTTATTCTATAACGGCCTAAATTTTTAAACATAATCTTGATGAAAAAAAGGTACTTTATTCATCTAATATTATAGAGTTTTGTTCTTCTATGAAAAGCAATGTGCTTACCTTAAATGTCTTCCCAGAATTCAAATTTACTGACTCATTATCCATACTCAGTGTTAGTATCACTTGCTGTGTTCTAATGTACATAGTTTTAATGCTCATTTAAAACAATCCTTTAAATTTTGGAGTACATACTATCAGCCAGAAACTATTTTAGGTAGTGAACAACACATTTACTTTTTAAAAATTTATTTTATTTTACTTTATTTTGGCCGTGCTGCATGGCTTGCAGGATCTTAGTTTCTGACCAGGGATCGAACCCATGTCGCCTGCAGTCCTAACCACTGGACCGCCAGAGAATTCCCACAACACATTTATGTTTAATTGCCCAAAGAATTTAACTTCTCAACCTATCTGGTTAAACTTTAGATAAAATGTCATTAAAACTTTCCAGGTTAGATAATGATTGTTGAAAACCAGATTTACCTTGAAAGCCTCCAAGCTATCAATCATTGAAAAAGTATATAAGAAAACACCTTGCAATTTGAGTCATAAACTCAATTACCAGTTTATAAGTGATAATTAACTAAACATTCCTTAGATGTGCCCTTCCTACTATAATATTCTCTGAAGAGTGATTAAGCAATATGAACTCTATTTTCCTAAATTAAAACTATGAGCTGAAGATGCTATTTAGGCCAAATATAAAGATACATTCATAGCATCAATTCTTGCTTCTCTGTGAGTTAAAATCCTCAAATTATGTATTCTTCCAGTGCCTATGAGCTATGCTTGCATCATCAGATAATCAGGTTTGCTTTCAAAACTATGACTCCATACCTGTATATACATCCCATATTTTGATACGCCCATTGTTTAACCCTGTGGCAAGGAGTAGCTGATCTTGTCCAAATCTGAATCGATGCCATTCTATGTTTACACAGCGACTCTGTTTTTCTGGAACTGAAGATCCAAAAGCAAGACTCCAGACTATATCACCACAGTCTATAATATGTTCACGAGGCTTATTTTTTTGACCACCATCACTGTTTTGTCTTGACAATCTTAAACTGCTTGAATTGGTGATATTCTTGGTGCCATGCAAGAGACTGGGTAGAAAAAAAGGTCAGATTGAAATCTAGTTATTATTTACTCTGGACTCATGTGAATACTAAATAATGATAAGTGTTTGTTAAAATAACTTCAGTATTATTATAGTGATACTGAGTAACAACAGAATCCTTATAGATGGGAAGAGGAAAAGTTGCTACAAGCTACATGGGCATGACCAAATAAATTCAGACTAAAAGAAATCCTCAGTGTATGAGAAAAAGTTCAACAATAAAGCAATTTATAATTTATTCATTTCAAATTTTCAAATTTGTTTTAATATATCCTTATTGATATAGAAATCCTATCTCAACCAGGACTCCTTTAATTAACCCAAAAGTATAAAGAAGCAAAAAACAAAACCAAAAAATTCTGAGAACATTAAGATATTGTGAAGCTGACACCAGAAAACTACCTTAAACCCCATAATAATCAGTAGTTTCCCATACGTTCTAGACCTAATCTAATATGTAATAAGGACATTAATGACGAAAACCATAAAGGTGAACTAAGCACAAAAAGGAGGGAAAGATTAAATTTAGTAGATACATTTTAGAAATTGCACTACCAAGGCACAATTAACCTGCCTTTTGATATATGGAAAAGAAAAATTTAAAAACACCAAAGTATCTGAGAAAGTATTCTATAATATGTAAGGCCAGACAATTCTTCCCACAAATTTTCCAACAAATATATTCAGCTTATGAGTAAAATTCATTTACAACAGTCTCCAAAGGAAAAAATTTAAATATCAAAATAATCTTATTATTCCACACAGAGAAAAAAATAAATTCTAGAAACAGATAGATACAAAATACAAAAAAGAAAACAGTCTTACAAGTTCTTAAGGCACTGGGACCACGGAACAAGCTTTACTGCACGATGTCCTTGTGACCAAGCAAAGTATGAACCATCTGGAGCAAAAGCAACAGTCCAATTTTCACGACCACATTTCTTGTCAAAAGGAGCCGCAGGAGCTAAAAGTTCACCTATAGTACGTGATCTCACTAAAAGAAAAATAAAATATATAGGATATCATATATAACCAACAATGATATGAGACAGCATCCATATTACTTTGGGATCCACTCAGCTCCACTGAGTTTTTCCTTTTTCTATGTAGACAAGGTACAATGAGTTCTGCATTCTACCCTTTGAGGGGAGATGTGTGGTGTGAAGACCCCGTAATGAGAATAAGCATCTTTAAGTTTTGATAAAGTGATTTTCCTAAAATTTCCCAAATCAAGAGCTTTTTAAGAAAGTTAAAAAAAAAAAAAACTGGTCAAATAACAATAATGTAATGATCAATCAGGGCTAGCAATTACTGAAGTCCTGACTTTTGCACTTCCTTACGTTTTCCTCAAATTACTAACATTTAAAATGCAAGAAACTGAAGTTGCTCTGCAGGAAAAGTATCTTCCAAAAAGTTTGTAGCTTTCAAAAACCATGAACCACTATAAAATAAAGTTTTATATCATTATTCAAAGGAAGCACTATAGGGACTTCCCTGGTGGCACAGTGGTTAAGAATCCAACTGCCAATGGGGGGAACAGGGGTTCGATCCCTGGTCCGGGAAGATTCCCACATGCAGCGGAGTTAACTAAGCCCGTGCGCCACAACTACTGAGCCTGTGCTCTAGAGCCCGTGTGCCACACTGCTGAGGCCTGCGTGCCTAGAGCCTGTGCTCCGCAACAGGAGAGGCCATCGCAATTAGAAGACTGCGCACTGCAACGAAGAGTAGCCCCCGCTGGCCGCAACTAGAGAAAGCCTGTGAGCAGCAACCAAGACCCAACACAGACAAAGATAAATTAAAAAAAAAAAAAAAAAAAGCACTATAAAATGGTCTAGTCAAAACATGAAGTCAAACATGAATATTCTTATCTTTTTCAAGTCACAAAAAACACAAAATCCTCAGAAGTAGAAGGAACTTAAAGGTTCCTTAGTCCAGCCTCCCCAACCAGTGCTTTAAAATGCACTGTATTTGGGACTTCCCTGGCGGTCCAGTGGTTAAGACTCTGGGGTTCAACTGCAGGGGGCACGGGTTCGATTCCCAGTGGGGGAACTAACATCCCGCATGCTGCTTGGTGCCACCAAATAAATAAAATGCATTATTGTTATTTGTGATTCTCGAATAGTGGTCCTTAAGCATCTTCCTAATGGGCCACAAACTGACCCAAAAATGGAAGTAATTCTTTTGGTTTTTAAGGACAAAAAAAAAAAAAGAACAAGTTCATATATTTTAAATTTAGTTACCAGAACTTAAATTTAGCATTCATAACTAAAACTGGCATATTTGGGATTTCCCTGGTGATGCAGTTGTTAAGAATCCGCCTGCCAATGCAGGGGACACAGGTTCAAGCCCTGGTCTGGGAAGATCCCACATGCCATGGAGCAAGTAAGCCCACGAGCCACAACTACTGAGCCCGCGCGCCTAGAGCCTGCCCGTGCTCTGCAAAAACAGAAGCCACCGCAATGAGAAGCCCGCGCACTGCAATGAAGAGTAGCAGCCACAAATAAATAAATATACTTTTAAAATAAAATAAAATAAAATAATAAAACTGGCATATTAGAGTGTACAGAGAATTTTTCTTCTGCCTTTAACAAGAAGGATAATCAACAAGTTCCTATTGTACATGTGCACCTGCAAACGCGGCTGCTATTTCCTCAATTCTGGAAAAGGATCTTTTTCTTTTTTGGCTGCATTGGGTCTTCGTTGCTGCGCACGGGCTTTCTCTAGTTGAAGTGAGCGGGGGCTACTCTGCGATGCGGTGTGCAGGCTTCTACTTGTGGTGGCTTCTCTTGCAGAACACAGGCTCTAGGCGCGCGCGCTTCAGTAGTTGTGGCTCGCAGGCCCTAGAGCGCAGCCTCGGCAATTTTGCTACTCTTCCTTTTTAGTTATAAGTCACCTTCGGTTTAGTTTCCCTATTATCTATTTTGTGATCTGTTGCGTGTTCAACTCTATGGTCTATTTTTATGTTTTGGGCTTAAAGTTTCCAACAACTAAACTTCAATATATTCTACATTCAAATGAGAACCACATATACTCCTATTGCAAAAACAGATATATATATATATATATATATATATATATACAAACCCCAAAAATGTATTCATTCAGTGACACTTCCAGTCTCCACGTGTGCTCCACCAACAGGGAGTGTAGCACCTGGCATGTAACAGGGGCTCAGAAAATATTTATTGAACGAATATGAAAGCATGTGTATAAGCTCCCATTCTTTTTTTTTTTTTTTTTC
>NW_006779100.1:1901380-1904527 GCF_000442215.2 Lipotes vexillifer | reverse complement strand
GGTGTGTGTGTGTATATATATATGTGTGAGTGTGTGTGTGTGTGTGTGTGTGTGCATATACATATATATATATATATATATATATATATATATTTCAAGAAATAGGGCCACCCTAAAAAAATACTGCCAAATAAATACAAACAAGTACTGAATTAATAATTACCTTGTGTTTCTTTGCTTGTTAACAGGCATATAAAATGATCACTGCATTTTAATCAAATAATTTAAACACTCATTTAAATACTTACTGGTATACTATTATAAACTAGCACGAGGTTTATAATGAAGAAAAAATTTTAATTAAATCTTTATATACTACCTGCAACTGTTGAATGCAAGTATCCTAAGATACTATAATTTAATGACCTTGTATAAGGGAAAAGCTGCCTGCCATGGGAACTTGGCCATTGGATACAACACATTATTAATATCCGCACAGTAGTAACACAGCATCTGAGACACTGCTCAACCAAGCAAACCACATTCAGTTCCTTCTTCACATTCCTCCCTGCAATTTCATAACTAGAAAGGGAGGATCTGTGGCAGAACCTTGTGAAAGAGGGCAGTAGCTCTAGGCAGTAACTCCCTGTCACAGAGACTTCTTTAATCATTCATGGAATCTTGCCTCCTCTTTCAGTACTTACTTGAGAAACCAAAGAGCTATAATTAATACCCAAGAAAAAATGTTAGTCCTTACTGATAGATACAAAGCAACGCAGAGGTATTAGTGTTTAACTTTGTATTCAAATGATATTTTAAAAAAAGAAACAAAGAAACAAAAACCTGTGTTTAAAAAAAAAAACTTACAAAAGGCCAAAGTTCTTTTAAATATAGCAACTTTATACTATATAGTAACTTTATATAGTTATATAGTAACTTCATATATCCAGGAAATAACACTGAGACAAATATGCAAAAAAAAATTTTTTTTTAATTAAAAAAGCTATTTAGTGCATGGTTCTACCTACCTTATGCAGGTATGCTAAGAACCTCTATCCATCCCTTAGAAGAGAGGATTGGAAAGTTTTCAAAATGATTCATCAAGATGAAATAAAATACAGATAAATGAAAGGCAGATCACTCATCTGCAATACTGCTGTGAGTAGGGAAAAAAAACAGCACTGAATTGAGAATAAGAACTTTTGAGTTCTATGTTCCACAGTTAAAATAAAAATTGGACATGAATTTTGTTTTCTCTGTATGTTTAAAATAGTCATTAAAACCAGAGTTAAAGTCCCCTCCTAACCTGCCATTCAACCTTATCTCTAAGAGAACAGAAGTCCAGAACTCTAACATAGCTGTCTCTAGGTATAAAAATTCACCCACATACAGGATACCGGGCCTTTTGGATACTTCAGCTTCTCCCTTTCTCTAGAAAACCTCCTCCAAGGATTCAATAAAGGCACACGTTTAGTTGAAGAACAGAAAATGCAAAGGCTCTCTGCTCAGTAGCTACCTCCAATTTTCATTTAATTAACACACAGTATTGGGCTCTGGGGACGGATGAGGAGATGCTAAATCTATTTTATTTTTTTTAAATAAAAACTCTCTATCTACCTATCTATAATTTTTTGTCGATGCCGCGCGGCTTGCGGGACCTTAGGCTCCCCGACCAGGGCTCCAACCCGGGCACCCGCAGTGAAAGCGCCCAGTCCTCACCACTGCACCGCCAGGGAAGTCCCCAAAACTGTATGTATTTAAATAAGGTATATAACATCACTTGATAAGTTCAGGGTTTACAAGCATAGCAATCAATGCACAGCACCCGCAACTCGCCCCAAAGTTGTTCCAGTTATATTACCTTGAGAGAGGATTTAAATAATGTGAGGTGCTTTCTACTGAGTCAGTGGGTAGGTCCTGACGCAGGACCTTCAACATCAGTTGGCCTGTCTTCTGCTTGGCAGGGCTGGCCACTAAGCCAGTTTCTAGACAGCCTTTTCAGGAGTCTGCTCTTCCGTAGATCAGCTTTTCTCCGGTCACTCCACCCAACCACCCTGCTCCTCCCTGCTCCTCTGAGTGTGAGAGATAACCGAGTCTCCTTCCCAGAGCCGCTGCCTTTCTTAACGCCATGCCATTTTTTTAAATACTGCTTTTTCCAGGCCGATGGCACCTCTTCGGCTGCATTTCTCCTTATAATTGTTGGTATACACGAAGACCCATCCTTTCATAACAGCTCAGATCACACAAGTTTACTTTTCCCCACTGGAAACTTTTTTAAGAGTTCTGGAGACTTGCCCAGCCCTCCCCTGCCCACTCGACGCCCCAGCCCCTTAGCCAGAAGAAATCCAGAAGAATGGCCCTGCGCGGACCTCCGATGAGAAAACTGTGGGGTGGGGGGGCGGTCCTCGGGGAAGCGTGTCCATCTCCGGCCACACAATCATTGCAACCCTCGCCATTCGGCGCCCAGGTTCTCTTTGCCTCTAATATCCGCGCACCGCCTCCCTCCCGCCAGGCGCACAGCAGGCGCCGCATCAATGCAGATCCCATTTACCCTCGGCGACACCCACTCGCAGGGCCGCTTCCTTTCTCTTCGCTCCAGGGCTTGGCCCCGGCTCACTGTTCTTCCTCAGACTCATTAGACGCTTCCTCCCGAACCTCTGCCTCTCCGCAGCCCCCGCGCGCTCACCAGCAACCCTCACCCCTCGTCCCATTCCTCACCGATCTCTTTCTCGTTGACCCTCGGGGGAAAGCTGGCCATCTATGGGGCACCGTCTGATTCCGGGGGCGCGATGCGGACGCAACGACAGAGAAGGGAAAGGCGAGCGCCGAGGGGCGTGACGCGGGCTGGGTCCCTCCCGGTCCCGGGGACGGAGGGGAGGGGCGGGGCGGTCGCGGCGGCTTCTGCCGACTGCCCCGGGAAAGCTCCGGAAGGCCTCGGACCAAACTACGGAGTCAAACACAGACAACAGATGCTGTTCCCTTTCTCACGCCTACGGACCAAGACGCTCCCCTCCACAAAACCGACTGCAAACGAGACACTGGAGACAAAATGGCGCGTGCCGCGGGGTATAGCAGGGCAGCGGGGGCGGGGCCTCGTGACGTCACAGAGCGATGGCCAGCCTCCCGACGTTCGGGACGTGACGGCCTCGGCTCGGCGCCCCGCCTTCTCTCCGGGTGCGCGCGGGCCTTGTTCTGGGGACGCGAAAG
>NW_006779100.1:1878149-1901370 GCF_000442215.2 Lipotes vexillifer | reverse complement strand
GAGCGCCGGGGCGGAGGAGGAAGGGGAAGCTGCCGCCGCAGCCCAGCCCCAAGCGCTGGGTTGGAACTTACCGACTGTGCGTTTTAATTGTGTTATTTTCCCGGCCGGGAGGCCAGCATGGTATTTGTAAGTTGAAGAGCCTTTGAAAAGGCAAACACAGAATTGTATAATACATATTAGCTCACACCGTAAAGAGTGCATGGAATTTAAACTGACTGAACTGTAAAGAACAAAGACGTTTCAGGTTTTAACTCGGTTTGGCCACCTCCCCGGCCCTCACGTGCCGGGGAACTGGAGGTTGCAGTGATGAAAACAGTGAGAAGACAGTGAACATCGCTATGCACCCACACGTCCGGCCGCGAACGTTCTGACGAGAGCCAGCCGGTTTTTGGAAGGGTCGAGGTGACCCGAATTCAGGAACAGGGAGACCCGGGCATGATGGCGTCCCGCCCCACCATGAGACCTCCCGGGGCTGTCTTTGTCCTGGCTGCTTCCGGCAGCTGGGCCTGCCTCGGGGCTGCAGCGAGGCTGGCGGTCAGCAGTGTCCCTGCCACTGGCCAAAGCAGACCTCACTGTGTCTGCTGAGAAGCAGCCCTTCCTGCGCCCAAGGTCTAGGCCTCTGGGAGGCAGCTAACCATTCACACAGCAGAGCTGATAAACGTGTCAGTGTCTGCCAGAAGCCAAGTTGGTTCCCATATACAGATGACATATTTGCGTTTTAATTGGCTCTTCTGTGGACTCTTAAACCTAGTTCCAAAGGAGGACAACTAAGGCTGGGAATTTCAAATATGCAGCAGATGCTGATGGAGAGGAGTTGCATAGCCAAACTCTTCGGAGATCTCAAGCGACAGCACCTAGGCATGGCTACGTCATCTTTTTCTTTGCTTAAGGATAATTCTTCCAATGGTGAGATGTTTAATACCAGGTACAAGAAATCATCCCCCCTCCTTTTTTAAAAAAAATCATTTTGTTACATTCAGTCAACATATTTATTGATGGCTTACTCTGTGCCAGATACTGGGGCTAGTTGTCGAATATTTATAGTAGAACAAAAGAAAAATTTTAATGCAGTCTTGTAGCTCAGGTACCAATATTTCTATCAGTCCTTGCTAATTTTTCGAACGAACTGCTAGTACCTCTGTTTACATGTACTGTACCAAACAAATTCATGGAAAATACCAGTTCTTGAGTGTCTGTGAATTGTTTTGGTGACTTTTTCGTACAATTGTTTAATTCCACTCTAGTTTATTACTGCTAGTCAACAGACTTCCAGACCATTTCCTCAACTGGCAAAGTATGACAATGGAATGAAAAAGAATTGTATGACTTGCATACTCATTAGTGATAATATGTACTACTTATTGGGTCCATGCTACATGTCAGGCACCGTGCCATATAAGTGCTTTTGTGGATTAACCCATTTAATACCCGCAGCAGTATGAGCAGTGTGTTAATCATTTATATTTTACCAACAGTTAGTAACTTGACGATAGTTACAGAGCTCTGAAGTGGTTAGAGTGCTAGATTTGAACCCAAATTTGTCTACTGCCCTGCCCTACTTCCATGCTACCTTGTCTCTCATAAATGAGAAGTAAATACGTACGTGGCATTTCATATTTATATTTGCTATGTTAATGTCAAATCCGAATGGCTTTGTTATCGCCTGCATATCCCATAAAGCTGAGATTCTCCAGAGTTTTATTCTTGTTCCACAGCCGTTTTTCTTCTTCCACATTCTCCCTGCGTTATGACAACCTCTCTTTGGGGTTTAATTACCAGCTCAGTGTGAAGACTCTCAAGTCCAGACCTGCCTTCTCTCTTGAGCTTCAGATTTACATATTCAGATACTTACAAGAAAGCCTGACATGTCACAGCTGAGAACAGTCTTCTCTCCCAAAGCTGCTCCATCTGTTATATTCCCTACCCTAGTGAGCATGTCTATCCAGTCATCCAAGCCAGAAGCTGGGGTGTTTTTAGACTCAGGCCAGTCTCCCCCAACCCCATGTGGCATGAATCAGTCCACAAGCCCTGGCAGTATTTTCTCTTAAACGTTCTGGAGTCTGTCTTCTCTGTTCCAAAACAGCTGCCACTGTCTTAATTCAAGAGCTTGTCATGTCATCTCTCTTAACACTCCTTTATAACCCCACACCCTAAGAGACCGCCATTCAATACCTTGGTGCATTTCCTCCTAGGCTTTTAAAATTTTACTAGCTGTGTGTCCTTCGGCAAATTTGTTAACCTCCCTATGCCTCAGTCTTCTCATCTGTAAAATGGAGATGGTAATATTACCTACTTCACAGTTTTGAGAATTAAGTGAGTTAACATGACAAAAATATTTAGAACAGGGTCTGGCAACAGAGTGTCATATACTAAGAGTAAGATATAAGTGTCAGATACTATTTTTCTACAAAATAATCCCAGCTAACTGCAAAAGTGAAAGATCAAAATCTCATAAAATATAAGGGATTGGCAAAGAGCCATAAAAATAACATCAAGTATATGTATAATCAAAATCATAAGTAAAAGTTCTGAAAAGCATTCACTTCTAAAACAAAGCTGATCCAACCACTAAAAACCCGTTCTCTTGAATCTCATTCTTGAGTTATTCAGAAAACATTGCTGCTGTGTGGTTATCCACTAAGGGTGATTTAGTCATGATTTTTTTATGTGGATATCATTTCTTTTGAAATTTTTGAACCAACATTTACTATCTTGAAATATAATTTTTAAAAAATTTACATCCTGTCTTATTCCATTTTCTCACCTCTCAGCAAAATATTGTATTAACAGTTTGGCATTGGGAATTCCCTGGGGGTCCAGTGGTTAGGATTCCATGCTGTCACTGCTGAGGGTGTGGATTCAGTCCCTGGTCGGGGGACTAAGATCCAGCAAGCCACGCAGCGCGGCCAAAAAGAAACAAACAACAACAACAGAAACACAATTTGGCGTTTTCATGTAGTTACATCTCTTAAGGATGTATTTTTCTACACTGTTTTCTTATACTGACAGAGAAGTACATAGCATTAGAGAGGGGAAGCAAAAATTATTACATTCTTTTGTTCAAGGACAATAAATATAACCATTTTATATGTAAATAATTAGAATTTTGGAGTAGAATACAATATAAAATTTTGTGTCTTGCTTTTTTTCTTTCTCACGGTAAAATAATATTTTGCTATGTAGATAAACTTTTCACCACATCGTTGTAGGTAATTGTAACTTCATTTGGAGGTGAGTTTTTTCCTTTCCTTCTTCAGAATACATAATATTTAATAGTGCAGAAAGGTGAGCTTCTCCTGTAATTAAACTCTCATTACTCATGTGAACAGTGTAGGTATATTCCCCTTGATGTTATGAATGTATCCAGTTCAAAATTGTGGCCTGTTTTGGGAGACTCCATATTCACCAAAAGTTAGAACAATTCAAGTGGGTTGTCTCTGAAGTTACAGACAAACCTCTAAGTTAGCTTTAAATTGGGAAGGATTCTTGCAGGTTCTTGTTTCTGAATGTATATCCTGGTGAGAGTAGAAAGTAAGTGTTCCCTTCCTATAACTAAAGGGAAGCAATGTTTACTTAAAATAACAAACAAACATGACTTTAAAAAAAGAAACCCACTAATAATTGTACAACAGGAGTTTGAAGCCTACCACCACCAGAAAAACAAAACAAAACAAAACAAAAACAAAACAGAACAACAAACCAACATCCAAAATCCCAAATATTTTATTGTCCCCTAGTGTGGTTAAATCTCAAAGATGAAAAAGATCACCATAGTCTTTTGACTCACTATTGACTGAGACCAAACAAAAGTTAAGAACAGCCTCATTGTTTAAGCAATAGGAAAGTTGCTTGTGCGCCTCTTGGTTTTGCTTTTTGGACCTTTTTTGCTATTGTTGCTACAGCTCCCACAGGCTAAGCCTAGGAATTCACCCAAAGTTATTCAGTGCTTGGGTCCTAGAGCAGGAGTTTCGGATCTTGGGATTTGTGGAGTTAAGTCTGGGATCCTGGATTGAAGAGTGTGGAATTTGCTCAGAATTTAGCTGGACAAGCATAATTTATACAAACATGTGCATTAATAAAACTGTAGTAGATACCTTGATAGTTGTAGAACATACAGGAAAAATAATAGAGCCCAGAGGAAAATTCTGGAGGCAACTCCTTTTGGCTGTGGTACTCTTGCTGGGGATGAAGTGTCTAGAAATGCCCCTACTTTTACCCTGCTGTCTTATTTTTCACTTTTCTTCCTGATTTCACATTTTTTGTGGGGTGTTTGACAGTGTGGTATGAGCAGAACATTCGTATCAGGTTTTCAAAGATGTATAATTTGATCTTAGTTTACAACTATACCCAGAATGGCCGAAAGTGTGGAAAATGGTGTAGCCAGTCTAGATGTTTCTACATCTATGTCTGAGCCAGAACGCTCCTGGCAGCCTATAGGAAATTATCGTATTATATCTAAAAGGGTAAGCGGAGACCCTGTCTCCAGTGTTCTGTAGGATTCCCAGAACTTGTTGCTGAGCTGACTCAGCTCCATCCCCTTCTCCTCTCCTTACCCCCAAACTCAGGGCACCTACACTCAGGCTCAGTCCTTTAGCTCAGTCCTGGACCTTCAGGAGAAATCTGTATAAAATGGAATATTCCATGCAGTGATGGAGATTTTCCTCATATCAATCATTTTTCTCTTCCTCTGATAGAGCTTTGCATTTTCATTTTTCTGAATGTTCCTGCCTATGACCATCTGTAGAGATTATGAGGGACAAGAAAATTATCTTTCACCGACTGCATGAAAGGCAAGGGTTTCTCTTACTTGTCCTCCCCTCTATTCTTTGTTTGGGAAATGCTTTTGTACTCTTCTCAACTTCAGTTGCCTGACTTTGGGGGCAACTTTCTAAGTCAGCTGTTTCTTTCTCCCTTCTGTTGGAGGGTGCCAGCATTGGCTGGAATTTGAGTCCTTCTCTGGGGACCCAGAGAGTCCTGCGGACAGTTCACAAGCTATCTCTACTCAAGCTGCTGGCCTCAGCCAGTCTTGCCCTGGTGGAATGGATTTGAATGCAAGATCTTCCAGCTGATACCTTTACTTGCTAACATATGGGTCATCGTTTCTTTTAGGCTGAGGAATTTCTGACTGATTTCCAACCCTCCTCCATATCATTTCTTTTTAAGTTCTATTTTAATCTTCCATATTGTTTTACTTTCTGAATTTGTTTTTTCCTTTCTATGAAATGAATTCTCTTGTTATAATGAAAATGTTTCATTTTCTCTACTTGGTTTTAGGTTCCTTGAGGGCCATGACTTTTCTTTATCTTGGAGTCATTTTTAGGATTTTGCCCATAATTGATATTCAATAGATGTTTGTTGAATGGAATTGAATTGAATCTTTCATCTAACTTCCCACTAGGGTATTTGAGGTAAATTGAGAAAGCAGGTGTTCCTATTACTGTCTTTACAAAAATCAAGAGAAATCAAATTCGAAAGTTTGCTAGTAGGAGAGTTCAGAGATTAAGGCAATTGTGATTGAAGCCAATAAAAAAAAATTGTGTGATTTTGCTTATTATTTTTACCTGGAAAAATAAGTGTATTGAAGAAATAATCTCCAATGTATAGTTAGGAGTCTTCGAGACTAGCATTTAAACTAATTTCTCAGAGGCATAGAATCATTTTCAGATTCATAGCTGGAAGGGACCTTAGAGATCATACAGTGTAACCTTATTTTACAGGTGATGAAACTGATATTTGACTCTACAAATGAGTTTCTCACATTGATACAACTAGTTAGTAAAAGAATGAAGATGGGGCACAGTTCTGCTCATGAGGAGCCTGGCACTTTTCACATTGCACTGTAGTTCTTTTACCATACTGTGGTTATTTGTATACATGCCATCTCCCCTCAAAGTGTCATTGGTTAATAGAAGACAGAAGCCATGTCTTTTTCATCCTGCTATTTATGGAAGATAAAAGGTATAATGCTTGGCAAATATGGCCACCAAATGGTAGGTGCTCAATTAACTCCCTTTGAATTAATTAAATTCTTACCTGATGAAATGTGTTTCTTCTTGGCCTCATGTTCGTGAGAAGCCACTTTTTATTTATTCATTAAACATTTATTGATTACCTACTGTGTACCAAGTGCAATGCTAGTATCAAAATGAGAGTTAAAATCAAGATCTCCTTGGGGAGTGAGAAAAAAAAAAATGAAGATCTCCTTTCAGCTCTGAGTCTATATTAAAATCTTACTGTGGGGTACTAAATATCTCAATTAGAAAGGAAAGGCAGTGAATTCTCAGCTGATCTATTTCCTTTTTATAGACTTGTTTGCATTTCATAGAATTTTAGTGCTAAAGAGAACTTAAGGTTACCTAAGATCACATTTTCAGCAAATGGCAAATTTGAGGACCAGAATGAATGTCATCTCCCTCAAAATCCAGTATTCTTTCCATTACAATGAATTCCTTCCTTTCTTTTGTATTTTTGGAACAACATATGCATTCGTTAAACTTATGAGTGTTAATAAAATGGAGATCCATATTTCTTTTCGGTTAGGTATCAAATGCCTGAAGGGGGTTATGGAGAGAAAACAGGACAACTGATTCTTAACCAGAAAACAGAAAATGTCTTAATCATCTGCTTCAAATGATAGGATACTAGAGCCGGAAGTTTCCTTAAGGACCAACTGAGCAAGCCCTGTTAGTTCCAGATGAAGATGCTGAGGCTCAGCTTCACCAAAGTCACATGGTAGGTTTCTACCAGAGGCAGGGCTAGAATACAGGTCCCTGGACTCCTCTTCCATGAGGCCAGTGTTTCCCAAACTTCAGTCATTTGAAAACTACCTTTTCAATTTGTCCAAATCCACATATCATTTATGTTAGTATTTACTTAATATTTTTATTTGAATCAAGTTTTTTTGTTTTGTTTTGTTTTTTTGGCCATGCCTTGCCACTTGTAGGATCTTAGTTCCCCAACCCAGGATTGAACCCAGGCCCTCAGCAGTGAGAGCACAGAGTCCTAACCTCTGGGCCACCAGGGAATTCCCTATTTTTAAAATTAAAAATTTTCTAATATGTAATGTATTTTAAAACTTCCGGGCTTCCGTGGTGGTGCAGTGGTTAAGAAACCACCTGCCAATGCAGGGGACATGGGTTCGAGCTCTGGTCCGGGAAGATCCCACATGCCGCGGAGCAACTAAGCCCGTGTGCTACAACTACTGAGCCTGCGCTCTAGAGCACGCGAGCCACAACTACTGAACCTGTGCGCCTAGAGCCCGTGCTCCACAACAAGAGAAGCCACCGCAATAAGGAGCCTGCGTGCTGCAACGAAGAGTAGCCCCTGCTTCCCACAACTAGAGAAAGCCCACATGCAGCGACGAAGACCCAACACAACCAAAAATAAATAAATTTATTTTTTTAAAAACTTCCATTTACTCTTAAGAAAAAAGGTTGCCATTATCATAAATGGGAAACCAGTGTTATTTGCTGTAACTAGAAGACAAACATAAAAATTAAAACTTTGGAAATATTTCTAAATTCTGCTTAATTCCTCCTCTTGCTGAAGGCATGGCTCCCAAGGTTTACTCTCTTTTTAAAGAGAGAAACAAGTATTAGAGACTCCAAATGAGAATTACTTCTTGATGTAATTAAAGACAATTGAAAGGGAGTCACTTTCTCTCTACATATTTTTTGTCATTTTATGCGGCAGCCAAAAACTGTTTTGTACACCACCAGCAATTCAAACTCCACAATTTGGGAAACACTACCCTAACCTATAATAGCATGTATTGAAAATGCATTTTGACCCTGTACTCTCATCCTTGGGTAACACTGTATTTTATAAACATTAATTGGTTCTTATCTAACCCGTGTCTTAAAGGCATAGATTGTTATTTCTTCATCCCACAGAGGAATGAACTGAGTTCCAGAGAGGGTTGGAGAATTACCCCAGCACAGTGATAAGTTTGAGCCAGGGGCAAACAAGCCAGGTTTAAATTCCTGATAAAGATTTGGCCACCTTCCTTCCCTTGATGTGACCTGGGAATCTAGGAGTTGTGCAATCCTTGTGGCTTGCTCCAGCTGTCAAGCAAAGGGCTGAGGAGGCTGGGGCAAAGACTGACTTTTAACACAGTTTGGCCCTTGCCAGATTAGCTCATTTAATCCTGCAGCAAATGTATCCCATTGCACAAAAGGAGAAACAGTTTCAAAGAGGCTAAGTAACTTTCCTCAATTCTCACACTCCTAAAAGGCAGAGCCAGACTGTGAACTCCCCTTCCTACTTCTTAAGCTCATGTGCTTCACTGACACCATGAAATTATACATTTGGAGACCTGGGTTCTAGTTTGATTTTGCCACCGTTCAAAAAATCAAAGGATCCTGAGCCATTACTATCTCTGACTGCTTTGCCCAGTCATGGGTTTCCTTAGTTTTCTCATCGCCTCACAAAGGGACACAAATGGATTCGTGTTGTAGGCCCCTCCTTCCATCTCTCTTCCCTGCATAAGTACCATTCGGCCCTTATTTTATTTTGCACCTATCATACTGTGACATGATTAGAGCAATGGCAAAGTTTGAGAAATTGGTTTAAAAAATTGAAATTCCCAAATTAATGCTGCTAAGAATTAACATAAACTAGACATGCTGAGAGAATTTATAAATCGACTTGGCTAGCTCCTAAATCTTACCAGGAAGGCCTTTGGTGAGGGGGTGGGGAGGTGAGCAGTGGCTGAGGGGCACCTGCTTGGAGGGAGACCATTAACAGGGAGATTGAAAGGGCCTAAAGTGAGGGGAGGGGGAGGAATCTTAATAAGCAGGAATTCAGAGGGACTTGGGATGAGGAGCAAAGCGAGGTGGGGATATCGAGAGGGATGGCGGGGAGTGGGGGGACAGCAGACGAGGGAGGAGAGACAGACAGCTTTCTCCTTTCTTCAGCTCCTTAGCCTGACTGCTCTGCCTGCAGCAGCCCCTGTGTATATCTTAGGGTCTTTTCTCATTCCTTGAGCTGGCAGTGCCCTCAGCCAAGTAGAAGATATAGACCTATTGCTCCTTTTTGCTCCCTTTGGGCAGCAGGTCCTCCAGCAGCCTGATGCCTTGGAGAATATCATCATCTTTTCACATTTCAGCAGGTCATTCATAAACACTTCCTCCTTCAACTTCCATGGACGCCCCACCCTACAGCTCTCACACTGCCTCAGCCACGGCGCTGCCATCTCCATGGCCCATTGTATCATATATTTTAATGCATAAGTTTTGTAAAGTATCTGGGGAACACCTTCAAATGGGGAAATAAGTGTTCTGTCTTCCAATTTTATTTATTGAAATATAGCCAAAGGTTAATGGACTCATATCACATGAGGAGCCAGCAAGTGACATATCCGTCTTCTAAATGGCTTGTCTGATAACATCACTAATTTTGGAGAATTCATTTACCATTTCACCCCCAACACAGCCTATTACACACACACACACACACACACACACACACACACACACACACACACATTCTAATCATTTTCTTTGTCAATAAATGTAAGGATTGTGGGTAGTAAATGATGTTTCAGAAGTTGGGACCCCCTCTGATATCAATGCTTTAAAATATTTTTAAACTAGTCATTATCACCGGAGAGATTCCAATTTTATTGATAGGCAATTTGAAAGCACAAAGAAATTATTTTCAGAGTCTCAGAGCAGGGAATAGTGAAAGTCCTCGAGTCAGTGAATAAGCCAACAGACAAAATCTGTCATTGTTTGCCAAGCTCTTGATTTATTCTCTTGGAAAAAGTGATTTCAAACCAAAAGTGATTTCAAACAAACATCTCTCAAAGGGAATTAAAACTTGAGGTAGGTGAGAAGGAATTAAGAGTGTAGGTAGTCTCATAAAAGGGCTTGTCTTCAGGCCCAGACAATTCCCATCCCAGGAAAGAACCTGCAAATGTGACCATGACGCCAGGGTAGAAACTCTTTGATGAGAAGTCAGGAAGAACAGACATTAACCAAATTTGTAACTAGTGGAGGATTTTTACCCAGAGGGGTTGATAACAATGAAATTGACCTAGAGAAAGGTCTCTAGGAGGGATCCCTTGGGGAGTTAGGAATCAGGAAGATGAACAGTCATCAATCAGAAGAAACTGTAGTCTGGAAAGTACATCATTTGGATCTAGAGTGCTGCCAGAGTTCAGTGGAAAAAGTCCAGAACTTGAAGTCTGGAATTTGAGTCTCTCTTGCTGACAATTCACATGACTTAGGGTATGCAGCCTGCTGTTCCACTCTTAGAAATGCCTGCTGAATGAAAGAGAAGGTATGTGTGAAATGCTTTATGTCTCTAGAAGGAAAAACTATGTATAAAGGCAGGATAGTAATGTAATACTTTTCATTCAGCTCTCAGGCTTCATTGGACTCATTAGAAATTTATGTAGCTGGAATTACCAAATGATTTAAGGAATAAGCTCTGAACCATGGAGGAGCAGGCAGTTCTAAAATGGATGCAAGTGAATTAGTAAGATAAAACCTAACTATTTTATTGCTTTGAAATAGGACTAGTGAAGCTGCTGAATATACAATTTGTTTGTCTTCTGCCAGAGTAGAACCATTTTCCATGAACTTTTCTTTATGTCTTTCTTGTTGTTTTCCTCCCAACCTTATCTTTTTTCTCTTTTAAAAAAAACTCTCATGCATTTACTCCTTTGGGGGAGGGTATTGTTAAGGGGTTAACTACCTAACATTTTCACCAATGCCTTGACTTAAATTAGTCCTAATATTCCCAAATTATGTTTCTATATGTGAACTTGGGTGGAAAATAATAAATGCTAAGGGAAAGGTCAAATTGAGGATGTGGAAGAATTGGCAAGAAGTTGAAATCCAAGGGTTTGAGTCATGAAAAGGAAATAAATGAGGCTAAAATATAATTAAGCCGTGAGAGGAATTAAAGTTTTTTCTTAAGTGAAAATTATTGTTTATGGCCGTCACTATGCTAGTCCCAGAACTCAAGGCTCCTCAAGTCCATGAAACATGGCTCTGAAAGGAGCTGCTTCAATGTATTATCTTGTTTCAATAACTTCTTAAATTTTCATTCATTTAGCTCACAAGATACAGATAAGAGAAGGCAGAGAGCTGGGGAGGAGAGATACTTGTTGCCAAGATTTTCTTTTTGTAGCAAATGAGTCTTAAAGAAGGAAGAGCTCATCCTCTTATCCCTTGAAATCTTACTGTTTCATATTCCTCCCCAAACTTGACCTTCCTTTCAACTTGTATTGGAACCTCTCCAGAACTAAATTCTACTGTCCAATTCAAACGATAACCTTTCCTATTTCCTTTCTTCTTCGTCTTCTTTTTTTTTTTAATTAATTTATTTATTTGGCTGTGCCGGGTCTTAGTTGTGGCATGCAGGATCTTTGTTGCCATGTGTGGGATCTTTAGTTGCAGCACGTGAACTCTTAGTTGTGGCACGCAGGATCTATTTCCCTAACCAGGGATTGAACCCAGTCTCCCTGCATTGGGAACACAGAGGCTTAACCACAGGACCACCAGGGAAGTCCACTATTTCCTTTCTGTTTGCCTGCCCTATTACAAATAGGTGGCACAGAACTTGGCTTTTTATTAAAACTTTCTTGTAGCAATGCTTATTTTTATCAAAATTAGGGAGTCAAATGATCTTAAAAAGTCTTCTACCAAAAGCAGCATCTCCGGATGCCCTTATCATCACTTCCTGCCACCCAGAGGCAACTGGTCAACTGGTTAAATTGTTCTCTTCTGATGTCTACCTCCATATTTCTAAGAAGAATGTGTATATTATCTCTTTTTATTTTGTCCCAGAGCAATTTTTATAAGTTAGGCAATTGTGAAAAGCTTAAAGATGTGAACAAGCTGTTTATTTGATCAAGTTTATTGTTCTTCAAAATTCAGGCATTGAGTTTAATTCGTCTTCAAAGTACAAAACGTACATAACCAACCTGCAGTACAGTCTTCTGAATGATAAAGTTTTTGGAAGTGCAAACCCAAAGAAGATAATGCATTTACCCAACTATAATAAAATCAATGAAATACAATCAGCCAGGATTCAGTTGGAGCCTCAGAACCCACAGGAGCAGAAGGAGCAGAATGCACTAGGAGCTGTGTGTGTGTGTTGTGTGTGTGGTGTGTATGGTGTGTGTGTGTGGTGTGTGGGTGTGTGTGTGGTGTGTGGTGTATGTGTGTGTGTGTGGTGTGTGTGTTCGTGTGTGTGTGTGTGTGTGTGTGTGTATCATGTAAATCATATCTAATCTTACATAATTGTGGGGCCTCTTTTAGCAGTCTCTGTAAAGCTGTTGTGATCACACCTAATCCTGGAGCTTGAAGACTTCAGCAAAGGTAGCCTGGAAGGGAAGATAGATATAAAGTAGGGAAAAGCAAGTACAACCTGGAACCTACAAGCGTGAGCTAAAACCCCAGGAGGACAGACTGAAACCATGTCACTTCTCACTGCCTCTAACCTTGATGGTATAGATAGCCTGTGGGGGAAGCTGTCCCCTTCATTATATATCTAACCCAGGAGCTGAAAAAGCTGGAGAATGATTCAGGGGAAGGTGGAGCAGTTGTAGGTCCAGCCACTGTCCCATGCCATCAAGATAAGCCAGCAGATAAGCAATAATGTGAGCTACAAAGTGGTTGCTTCTTGGGGCTTCCCTTGTGGCACAGTGGTTAGGAATCCACCTGCCAATGCAGGGGACACAGGTTCGAGCGTCTAGGAAGATCCCACATGCTGCGGAGCAACTAAGCCCATGCGCCACAACTACTGAAGCCCATGCGCCTTAGAGCCCGTGCTCAGCAATAAGAGAAGCCACTACAATGAGAAGTCTGCACACCGCAACGAAGAGTTGCCCCTGCTCACCACAACTAGAGAAAGCCCGCATGCAGCAACGAAGACCCAACACAGCCAAAAATAAATAAATACATAAATAAAATTTATAAAGAAAAGAAGTGGTTGCTTCTTTGCTTCCAAACCCCAGATCTGTGTAAAAATGTCTCTTGTAGTTCACCCTAGCCAGAAACATACAGGGAGGGAATTTTGAGTAATTATTATTACCATAACAAATAAATAGTTCAGGATTCAAGTATGCATCCTGCCCCCTTACCAAGAGAACAATGGAAAAGCCATCTAACAATCCTGGGACCATGTGTACTTTGGGAAAAATGACTTGTAAGAGGAAAAAAAGAATAGTATTTCATTCCTGGAAATTACCTAGAAGTCCATCATCAGGGATTTTTGCCCTGCACCTTTTCTACTGCCCAAGTTAAGATAACTGCTGGATAAACCGAGGTTTCTAAAATTGTATTCCCTAAATTTTTAATAAAAGATAGCAGAGCTAGGCTTTTACTTCAGAGCCTTTTCATTTTCAGTCACCACCTTATTTAAAAGAAAACAAACAAAAGGCCTCCAAATGAATCATCTCTGTAGTAATCTGATTTATTTTCTTAACTCTTGGCATTTAGGTGAATTGTGGTTTTACTTTTTTTTAAAGTAGGTAGGCTTAAGTTTCTCTGTTATCACAGTAGAATTTAAGAACTGCTGTTTACACTGTTTAACAAGGAAGAACAATGCATACTGTTCAGTAGAGGGTAGGTGAAGCTAGACATGTATTAAATTTTGAGTATTAAGAAAAGTGCTGTGGTGGAGCCAAGAAGTTAATGTTTTTAGATGAACAAACTGTTTCCATTTAGTATAACTCTCTCTCTCTTTTTTTTTTTTCAGGGAAAGTCATATAAAAGGAAGGACTATACCTAAATTTTAAATTTTAATTATAAATTAAGTTTAGGTCTCCCTTTTTTCTCCTAAGCTATTCATAGATGAAGTTCATCATTCTTTCCACTGTACGACATGGGATATAAGCAACAGAACAGAAAAAGCCCCCCAAAACAAAAACCATTGTATCTGTTTCTCCCCAGCTTTCTCCATGTCAACAAAAGTTCGGAAACAAAAGATAGTCATAAAAATCTCCACTACAGGAAAACTCGTCCAAAATAAATTATGTCTTTTTTAAAATAAATTTATTTATTTTTTCTTTATTATTTTTGGCCGCGTTGGGTCTTCGATGCTGTGCGCAGGCTTTCTCTAGTTGCGGCGAGCAGGGGCTGCTCTTCTTTGCGGTGCGTGGGCTTCTCATTGCAGTGGCTTCTCTTGTTGCGGAGCACGGGCTCTAGGCGGCGGGCTTTCAGTAGTTGTGGCTCACAGGCTTCAGTAGTTGTGGCTCGTGGGCTCTAGAATGCAGGCTCAGTAGTTGTGGCGCAAGGGCTTAGTTGTTCCACGGCATATGGGATCTTCCCGGAACAGGGCTCGAACCTGTGTCCCGTGCATTGGCAGGCGGATTCTTAACCACTGAACCACCAGGGAAGCCCCATAAATTATGTCTTTATAAAAATGAACTTAGTAGAAGCTGATCATATCAAACACAAAAAGCAAGCAAAATTGTAAACCATATAAAGGAAATCAATCTAACTTATAAAATGGCATTCAGCCAGTCCAATACTTTGTATAAAAATTGGATAACTTGAAGAATTACAGTGATTGTGTCACAAAGGTAGAGGTAAGATGTTTAAATTACAGGAAGTTTTTAAAATAATTTTTAAGTGTTTCTGCTTCAGACAAATAAGAGTTATCAAACCCCTTTCACAGACTTCTTTTCTCTGGATCCTAAGGTATGCCCCATTTTTCTTGCCTTCCTGGTTTTTGGGGGGTTCTGGCAGAGCTCAGCCACATGGCTCAGTTTCTCAGTGAGCTCATCTTCCTGTGTTATGGGTATTGCCTCAATCATTCTATGCCTCAGTCATTCTGCAGACCTCACATCTTTGAGAGTGTTTCTACTTTTTACAATGAATACCATAGGGCATTCGTCTTTGGTTAGGGGGTGGGGTGGGGTCGTGGTGGTGGAGATTTCCTCCACCATTTCTTTACTATATGGGTTTTCTATATTCAGCAAGATTGTCATAAGAACCAATGTCTTCATTTATCCATGTACTGTACACCTTATGGAGTATGAGGCCCACATTAACTGCAAAGATTTCTATAGACGCATAGATTTAATGAGCTCACCTTCCAAAGGCACTTATGTGCCCCTATTTGTTAAAAGTGGTTGAAAATTAGAAGTGTTTCTGTGATTTTTTTTTTATTTCGCAATGCCTCAAAGAGTGCATATGAGTTTTTAAAAGCCAATTTTTTTAAATAAATGTATTTATTTAATTTATTTATTTTTGGCTGTGTTGGGTCTTCACTGCTGCAGGTGGGCTTTTCTCTAGTTGCGGCGAGCGGGAGCTACTCTTCGTTGCGGTGCGCAGACTTCTCACTGCGGTGGCTTCTCTTGTTGCAGATCATGGGCTCTAGGCGCGTGGGCTTCAGTAGTTGTGGCACACGGGCTCAGTAGTGTGGCGCACGGGCTTAGTTGCTCTGCGGCATGTGGGATCTTCCCGGGCCAGGGCTCGAACCCATTTCCTCTGCGTTGGCAGGCGGATTCGCAACCACTGTGCCACCAGGGAAGCCCTAAAAGCCAAATTTAATAAGCAAATTGGTTGTATTATTAAATAGCAAAGGATGCTATAATTTCACTGTGAACTAAAAAACATACCACCAATAAAATTTCTGAATATCCCAGAAATATTGACATATAATCTTACAAATATCCTACAGAAGCTTAGCACGTCTCTCCATGACATCCAGGCTCTCAAAGATCAGAGCAGTTTGCAGGTGGGGTCTCAGTAGCAAGGTGTCAAGGTCACCTAGGGGATTAACACCCAGAGCTGGACTCCTAGGCTAGCTGGCCTGCCCTGCTTTGTTCAGGCAATAAAAGCCAAAATGATAGTCTCATTTAGCTGGGCTTCAGGGGAGGGAGGGAGGGTAGGGAAGCACTCAGGGAAAACCTACAAATTCTACCATAGCCAGAATTTCCATTTATCCCTACTTGGAAAAAAAAAAAAGACAAAAGAGTAGCAAACACTTTCTCCATATGTTTCTCCATTGGTTCACTGTGCTCACTAAAACCAACTCTGTTTGCAATTCTGTTCCAGGATGCAGTGAATCAGCAAATTGTTTTCTTTTTAATTTGTGGTATTACTCAGTTGCTTTGACATAAGCAGTGACATAACACTGACCATATTTCGCCGTGATACAAGCAACACCTTTCTCTGCTCTGAAGCTTTAGACTTCCTGAGCTGACTTTTCTAATGCAAGATGTACTTCTCAAGGGGAACATGCTGTGTAATCATGTTTAAATATTTGCACTGGCACCTTTAAAATGCGGTGCTGTCTATAGGGCCTTTGTGGATGAAGGCCTGGAAAACCAAGACAACACCACTGTGGTTCTCACTCACTAGTATTCCCTTGTTATGATGAACAAAAGTTTCAATGTATAGAGCAAGGCATAGATACAAAGGTGAGCAAATTTGGGTGTCAATTTTAAGTAAATTATTTAGGTAGTTGTAAAATGAGACCCTCTTTTTCTCCTCCATATTGCATTATTTTCAAAGCATCTGAATTCCCAAGCTAAGAAACTATTGACTAGAGATTGCCTCTGTTGCCACAGTCTTCCCAGTAAATACTGGTGAGAGCTAGGAACAAAACTTAATAAAAGCTTTCTTGTATGTTCTCTGCTGCCCTGGCATAGCATTAAATGGGTGTGGATGGTCTTTCAACAATAGCCCACACTGAAGCAAAAAGTAACCCTGAGCTAACCCCTTCTACTACTAGCTAACCCCATCCACTGCCTCAAAAAGTTACTAAAGACTATAACAAAAGAAACAAAAGGATGAAGATACTAACAGGAGTCACAACACCCTCTCACCTGCAAGTTTAACAGTCCAACCTCCTCAACCAACCGCAAAGTTGGCTGTTATTTTGCAAAGTAGTCTGTGTTAGACCAACAGGCAATCCCTCTGTAGTTATTTCTGATTTAGGAAATAAGCATTTGTGTTTATTTTGTGGCCATAGTGAATCCTCAAGCTGTAGCCTCAAGGGTTAAAGCCAGATAGAGCTGAAAGAAATGCCTTTAAAAGCCTCCCTTCAGGAGGCAGCCCTAGATCAGCTACATTTTGTAGGACAGCTTCCCCATGACCTCAATGAGAGTATCAGAAATCTTTAGTGCAATGTGATCTCTTGTGTGTGCAATTGGCCCTTTGCTTTGTGGTTTGAGCTTCAGCAGAATTCCATATGGCTGATGGTAAAGCAGAGAAGAATCCCAGGAGGGCCAAGAAAAGGTGGATTCCTGTTGCCAAAAGCTGCCTAGCAGTTTCCAGTCCATTATGTTCATCAACATCTGAAAATCCCTGACAGCCAGCCATGGGTATGTGGGAATGGCTGCTGCCCAGTCAACCAGGAATCCCTCAGCACAGAAGCTCTTGAAGGGGCAAAAAGCATATCAAAACACTTAAGTGGAAACACTTACCATGCGTGGAGACTTAGGACTCTCGTTAAGGCCACAATGGCCAATGGTGGTATAATTTGACACAAACCTATGACTAGGCAGAAGAACAATAGGAAAACTGTCTGAAATAGGCCTGGATTCTTTGTTACCTCATGCTCAAGATGGGAACTTGGCTCACATGTCTGGTACCTGGACTGGCATGGCTGGAGCAACTAGGCTCTGGGCAACATGCCTGTCTCTCTCCACATGGCTTGCTCGGGCTTGCTCACAGCATAGCTGTTTCAGGAGAGTTGGATTTATTACATGGTGGCTGACTTGCCCCAGAGCAAGCATCTCAAGAGAAGTGCACAGCTCCTTATGACCTGTCCTTGAAAATCCCAGAACTTGACTTCTGCCAAATTCTATTGTTTAAGAAGTCATGAAGACCAGCCCAGATTTAAGGGGAGAGGAATTCAAGAATGCCTCTTGAGGGGAGAGAAGCATGTGAGGTGGGAGATATTGTGTAGCCATCTTTGAAAAACACAATCTTCTGCATCTCAGGACTCCAAATTTTCTAACAACTGTCTATTATTAGTAATTCTAGTGCACTGTATTTCTGTAAGAAAAACCCTAAATTTTGCTCTTGGTAATTCTATTTGGACAAGTTGGAAATTTATTAAGCTTTTCAACTAACCAAACTTCTGAATTTGAGTTTTAACCCTGTTTAAGTGCTACTATCATTTCAAAGAGGCTATTGATTCTGAAGTAGTGGACTTTGATCGAGTTGACTTAAAAAACACTATTTGGATCTTAACTGTGATATAGACATTATAGTAATAGATCATTGTTGTTCTACTGACTATTTCTATTCTTTTTTTTTTTTTTTTTTTTTTTTTTTTTTTGGCTACATTGGGTCTTCATTGCTGTGCATCGGCTTTCTCTAGTTGTGTCGAGCGGGGGCTACTCTTTGTTGCAGTATGTGGGCTTCTTATTGCGGTGGCTTCTCTTGTTGCGGAGCACGGGCTCTAGGTGCGTGGGCTTCGGTAGTTGTGGCACACAGCCTCAGTAGTTGTGGCTCGCGGGCTTAGTTGCTCCACGGCAAGTGGGATCTTCCCAGAGCAGGGATCAAACCCGTGTCCCCTGCATTGGCAGGTGGATTCTCAACCACTGCGCCACCAGGGAAGTCCAACTATTTCTATTCTTGAGGACAAATTAAATGTATGCCATCATTAAAACTTAAAAAAGAAATGAGGACAAGGTAAGTACAGATTAAGCAGCACCCAGAAAATCTTCTAAGAATAATTAGAGACAACTTCACTAAGACCCAATAAGACTCAATACGCTCAACATCCATTGTTGAACTTGGAAGGATGAGCCCAAGAGAAATCTAAGTTATTATAGCCAATCTCCTTCTTGTCATCTTTTAGGATCCAGTCAGCAGAATGGGACTTACATCTAGAAATAAGCACAGTCACCAGTACAGAACAAAGACCAGGAGTCAGGAGTGGATGGGTGGGGAGGAGGACTGAACCTTCTCTACGTGAGCACAAATAGAGAAGGGTCAGTCTGGAGGGCAGTCATCAAATTATCAGGGTCGGGCTTCCCTGGTGGCACAGTGGTTGAGAGTCTGCCTGCCGATGCAGGGGACACGGGTTCGTGCCCCGGTCCGGGAAGATCCCACATTCCGCGGAGTGGCTGGGCCCGTGAGCCATGGCCACTGAGCCTGCACGTCCGGAGCCTGGGCTCCGCAACAGGAGAGGCCACAGCAGTGAGAGGCCCGCGTACTGCAAAAAAAAAAAAAAAAAAAATTATCAGGGTCTCCCAGGAGACAGGTAATGTAAAACCATAGAACCCCTGGCTGGGACATAACAGGATGTCCGTGAAGGCAGGCAACAAACCAGTTAGACACTAAGGGGTCCGCGGACAGCAAGAACGCCACAGAGGCCCAAGATTCAGGAGTAAGGGTGGTGGTGCTTGTATTCCCAAGAGTAAACACACGAAAGCAAAGGACACAGTTCTTTGAAACAAAGCAGAATCAATACCAGTTCTGTTCTCTTCTGCCTGAGGTTATGACTAGTCCTGGGAGCAGAGGCAGAGCTGAGGTGAAGATCAGCTGGTTAGATGTGGGAGTCCTCGGAAGCCTGTTTAAGGGGAGGAACTAAGCTTATTTGGTCAGAAATGAACACACTGACTCTCAAAGTTGAGTGTATCTCAGAATAGCCTAATTGGGTTGTTAAAAGTCACCCTTTGAACTCCACTCCCAAAGACTGGGTCAATATGTTGGGGTGCAGTTCAGGAATCTGCATTTTTATAACCACCCCAAGTGATTCTGCTGGCCCACATTCTGAGAATGATGGAAGTACAATCCTTTCCACTGACCGCAGGCTCAAGGATCACAAGAACAGCTGGGTTAAGGTTTTAGCCCACAAATAGAACAGTTAGAATTTGAGAGGACTTAAGAGGGCCTTCAACATAACCGAGCTTAGTGAATAATTCATCAGAAATGATCCTATTTCAGAAGTTTTGCTTTTAAACAACTGCAGCAGAGCTGTAACTGCCACATCAGAGGTTTGAAATGTAGCTAGGAACATTTTGCATCATTAAAAAATGTCAAGCATTTGAGAAGTTTCCCGGCCTGATTTTAAAAGCTGCACGTTTGAAAATAAAGATACTTTTTCCCCTTAAAGTAAAAATAACCCTTGTTGATTGTAGAAACTTTAAAATTTAGATAAGCAAAAATAATATTTTTAAAGACCCATAATCCCACCACCTGGAGATAACCACAATTAACCCCTTTGTATGTATCTTTCCAGCCTTTGCCTAGACAAGTACACTCATATATGGGTTTGTTTTTCCTCCCCTTTGTTTTGATAAATGGGATAGTATTGTACTTTCCTGGGTAGTGGTGGTGGTTTTTTAAAGTTTTTGTTTTAGAACCAGGCTCTGAGTTTACCCTCTAGGCCTTCTAAACCCTGTGGCTTTCCATCTCTACTTCCCTCCTTATCTTGGCTTCTTTCCTCTCTGTCTGTTGATCGGTTGTTACTTTGTGACCAAAACTGGGTGTTCTACAAACTACCGATAGATGGGCAACATGCAGAAATCTCACAGGCATTGTGCCAAATGATAGAACCCAGGCGCAGAGGAATACATGCTGTGTGATCCCTTTTGTACCAAATTCTAGGAAAGGCACAACTCATCTGCAGCGGCAGAAAATAGATGAGTGTTTGCCTAGGTATGGTTTGAAGGAGTTGATTACAAAGGGGCATGAGGGAACTTTGAGGGATCATTTAAATATTCTATATCTTGATTATGGTGGTAATTTCATGGGCGTGTACGTTTGTCACAACTCTTTGAATTTAAGTTGGGTGTGTTTTATTGTACATAAATTATGCCTCAGCAAAGTTGATTGACCCTACACTAATTTATTATTCAAAATTCTAAGAGAGGGATTCTTACTGGCTCAGTTTGTGTCAGATATCCACTGTGAGTCCTATCAGCCAAGGGTGGAGGGCCACTGTAAGAGACAGAGATTGGGGTAGATTCCCAGCTCACAAGTCTCCCTTCTCCAAAAATAGCCCTGAGACTCAGGAGTGGACCCCAGTGGTCATGCCTGGGCTATGGGACTCAGTCCACCTGTCACAGCTGGCTGATGCAGGGTGGGCACATGACACAAGTCAGGCTAGTCCTCCCCCAGGAGTTTTCAGATGGGAACTTAGGAGAGAGAACCAGCATCTGGCTGGTGGGGACCTCTTCGGATGTGAGGCCCAGGTGCTGCCAGTAAGCAGGTCTGCTATCTTAGAAAAGAGTCAACATGCAGAGAAGTGCAAGACAGAGCAAAGTACTGGTAGAAAGGATTTCTCTGCAGTCAAGTGGGTGTGGAATAGGAGTAATTTCAAACACCAGAACTCTAAACGCACAGTCAACTGCCCATTAGCTTTCCTCTTCCGGGACTAGAGAAAATTCTAGGGATGAGGCTTGGTCTGAGTAGTTTATCAGAATTGCCAGAAGCAGGTACAAGAGGTATAAGCAGGTATAAAAGGGGAACCTCCGCAGCCAGAGGAGCAAGTGTAGGCATGTGATCTAAGCAACCAGTGGGAGATCAGACATAGGAGGGAGTTAAATTGTGCTTTCCATGCCTATTTACTGAGCACCGGCTGTGTCCCCGAAACTGTTCTAGGTGCTGGCAATATAGCAGCGGATGAGGCAGATGAGGGCTCTGCTATCACGAAGCTTTCATTGTACTGGAGGGAGTAAGGCAATAAACAAACAAGAAACAGACACATGGAAATTCTAGATAGTGACATTCAGTGAAAACATAAACACAAGGAGATAATAGAAAGTGGCTTCAGCAGAGAGCTAGCCATCTTAGACAGAGGGGTCAAGAAAGGCTTAGCAATAGAGGTAGCATATGAGTTGACAGAAGGAGCCCCAAGCAGCAGGACCGGTTTCCACAAATGCTCTGAGGAGCTCAAAGGTGTTTGAGAAAGTCCACAGGGATGGATTGAAACCAGCAAGGAGAGCAGAAGCAGGTGATGTCTGATGGGGAGGGGCCAGACTACACGGGTGAGGGGTTTGGTTTATGCTAAGGATGATGGGAAGACATTGGAATATTAAGAGAAAGTTTCCATTTGTAAAAGTTCCTGCTGGCTATTCTGCTGAACATGGAATGTAGGAGAGCAAAAATGGCAGTATGGAGAACAGATAAGAGATCACAATAGTAAGTCCTGTTGGACACAAGTAGACAAGTAAAGATTTGGGATATGCATGACATCAGGAGTTGAAAACAACAACAGCAACAAAAACAAACAAGTGTTGGGCAAGAGTTTAAATGTGTAGACCAGTGGTCCCCAACCTTTTTGGCGCCAGGGACCAGTTTCGTGGAAGACAATTTTTCTATGGTCGGAGGGCGAGGGGGGATGGTTCAGACGGTAATGCGAGCGTTGGGGAGCGATGGGGAGCGGCAGAGGAAGCTTCGCTTGCTTACCTGCCGCTCACCTCCTGCTGTGCGGCCCAGTTCCTAACAGGCCACGGACCGGTACTGGTCCGAGGCCTGGGGGTTTGGGACCCCTGGTGTAGACTATGAACAAAGCAAGGTCATGTGACAGGTAAGAGCCAACTTAAAGCAGAATGTAGCTCGCCCAGCAGGCTTGGGGTGTCTGAGTCATACTGCTGCCCTCAGTGCCCAGCGGCCCACGTGAGGCTCTGGCTGCTGAAGTGGGGGAACCCCTCCTCCATTTTTTGTCACATTTCAATGTCACCTAGACATCAAAACAATGAGGTTTGTGCCCTGATGTTTCAGATTTCTCAGGGACAACAGCTCTTTCTGCATGTTTGGAAGCCCCGCTCTCCCTAGTGCTCAGAGGGCTGTGTTGGCTCCCCTCCCAAGACCCCCTCTGCTGGCACGGGCACAGGTCATGCTCCTTCCTCAACAGCTCTGTACAAATGGAGCCCCAAGAAGAGACTCCTCCGGAGCCCCTACTTGCACCGTCCCACCCCCATGGCCACATATGTCTAAATAGCCCAGTGTGGACACAGGTTCAAGCCAAGACTGCTACAGAAGTATTATTTTAATTCTCCATAATTAACCTCCTCTAACATGTTCAAATATTAAGACCTTATTAACAAAAATGATTTGGATAATCCAAGCTCGAAATAAGTACTTAACCAGCAATATCCCTAATCTGAGCTTTCTGTTGGACTTTTGAACATTTTCCTCCAATTTTGAAAAACAGAGAGACAAACCAAGTAACGGCAAATAAGACACGCTGTTGTAATCTCTAGGCTACACATGAGTACTAAACTGAGTGCCCAGACACCCAGATGTCAGTCCTCAGAGGTCAATCTCTTCCCACCAAAGTTCACTCTTTTCACTCT
>NW_006779100.1:1863579-1878095 GCF_000442215.2 Lipotes vexillifer | reverse complement strand
TTTCCAATTTCTGAGCCAACTCTAACAGACGGATTATAGTTCAATAGCCTCAGCTTACTCAGACTTAGACTATTAGGAATTAATTCACCTACTCTTCTAATCAAGGGTCTGTTGGTTGCTAGAATCAAAGACTTATACCCGGAAAAACTAAACATGGGTTAGAGGAAGGGCAGCAACTGAGGCTGCTCTCTCACCTCCTCTTTCTCAGCTGCCCCCCGCCCCCTTGCGCGTGTGCATATCTCCTCCATTCCTCTCCCACTTTCTTTTCTGGCCAGCTTCCTCTGCTTAGTCAGTGTCTCCATTGCCTCATACTTTAGGCCTGCACATCGCCTGTTAGGGCCACCCAACCTTAATTCTTTATAACTTGCCAGAACGCCTACCTCCCCGCCCTTAACCAACCTAAACCCCCCAGAGAGGAATCTGATGGCCCAGCTTATATATTCCAGCTAGGCCACAAGTCAGGTCACTGACCAGACCATGAATTAGCTGCCTTTGGACCTGAGATGTATCTCTGATTCTATGGGTTATCACCAGGGGGCTCAGGATCACACGGTTTATGACATGATCACTCCAGTGCAACTGGATCTAGGGACAGCAGTCCCCCAGAAGAGAGAGTGCGTGGGCAGACATCCTAAAATGTCTTTTGGTACATCCTCCCCACTCTGGGGCCCAGTGGCCCAGTTATCACATTGGGTTCCTATGCTGCTACCCGAGTCCCCTTGCTGTCAGTGAAACCCAGGACAAAGTACTCCCATGGGTGTCCCTCCCCAAGCATCTAGCTGATCCAGTGTCACCATCCTCCCCCCCTTCCTCACCTTTCCCCTAATTGTCTCAGTCCAGAGTTAGAGAAGTTCTTCTCACACCCTAATGGGCATATACCCATGAACTGGGGATTAAAATGCATATTCTTATTCGGTCAGTCTGGGGTGGGTCCTGAGATTTTGCATTTCGAACAAGCTTCCAGGAAGCACCAGTGCTTCTGCTCCCAGGACCTCGCTTGAAATAGCAAGGTGACATAGAACTCAGCCTGTTCCCAGCTCTTTAGTTCTTACTGGGTTTTGTTCTTAATTTGTTGTTTGGAAGGCCCCAGCCCTGGTTCAGTAGGAGAGCATCACACTGAAAAGGCAAATTATGTGACAGCTAGAACCTGATGGTCAAGAGACTTGAAATAAATCGTCTTTTAGGTGTAAGGTGGTGGAAGAAATGATATTTCTTAGAATTCTAGAAGAACTCCTCCTCAAGAGATAAGCTGAGTGCAGAAGATCGCACCATGATCCCTGGGGAAGCTCTGATTAGAGTCACCCCTGACATTTGCAGGCCCTGGGACTAATGCACTCACAGAGGCCCACACACCCTATGCCTAAATGTTAAAATTCATAGATCAGGTGAACACACTGCTAAATAAAATGTGTTCCACTCTCCAGTCTTGACAACTGTATCTTTGAAATGACAATATTTAAAAATACATGCAAAGCTATAGTTTTATATGCCCAAATCAGTGAATTATCAAAGGTTACCAAGAATAACTGTTGGAACTGTTGTCTTGCTGTTCAGTTGATGGGTCAGGGATGTTTGGGAGAGTAATAAAATAAAGCAAGCATACTTTGTAAGTTATTCTATATTTATTTCATGAAATTTATTTTTTGTACTTTGTACCTTCATTTCAGCAAAATTATAACAAAATTGTGATAATCAACATTTTTCATATAGTTGTGTTCTGTTGACAGTAATGACCTAAAGGATTAAAAACATATGTTCTTATTGTATGCAAAGTGTAAAAAATTTGAATATAGTTTATCAAAATATAAATTAAGGGGAATTCCCTGGCAGTCCAATGGTTAGCGCTCTGTGTGCTTCCATCGCAGGGGGCACTGGTTCGATCCCTGGTCAGGGAATTAAGATCTCACGTGCTGTGTGGCGTGGCCAAAAATTAAAAATTAAAATTAAATAGATGAAGTATAAAATCAAAATAATTACTTTTCATAAACTTTCAAAGTTCTTATTTATTTGTTTATTTTTGGCTGCGTTGGGTCTTCGTTGTGGTGTGTGGGCTTCTCACTGCCGTGTCTTGTCTTGTTGCAGAGTGTGGGCTCTAGGCACACGGGCTTCAGTAGTTGTGGCACGTGGGCTCAGTAGTCGTGGCATATGGGCTCAGTTGCTCCACGGCATGTGGGAATCTTCCTGGACCAGGGCTCGAACCCATGTCCCGGGCACTGGCAGGTGGATTCTTAACCACTGTGCCACCAGGGAAGTCCCTTATTTTACTTCTAAAATACCTAATGTTAGCTATTAGAATTAAAAGGCAATACAATTATATTTAATAAATATCAAAATTTTAAATGGAAATTACTTACATAAAGCCAAAATGTGTATTGGGTTTTGAAAATTTAGTTAAATCTTGTTAACTGTTTTTATTTTTTAAATGAAGGGGGTCAATATGTAAAATGAAAAAAAATCTATGCATTTACCAAACAGATGGAACTTTTCCAAGTTCAAAATACCAATATGGTGCAAAGCCATCCCCAGGTGGATGTTCTGGCTGCAGTGCATCCCATCTAAAAGGTGCCTGCTATTTCTTCCTCTCCTTAGATTATTTTGCTTATTAGAGTCTGGTGTTCCCAGGGGATCTAAGTGCCGGTGGGAACAAAAGCAAACAAGATGCCTTTGCACACATTCCCTGTTCTTTTGACCTTCGAGGGACCTGCTAGGAAATGGAAAGACTTGCTCGGCTTCCTGAGAAAACTGTAGCAAAAGGAATTTTCAACTGGTTATTATTTTTGGGAACTGTTCAGATTTCTCTAAACCATTTTTTTCCCCCTAACAGAACAGGAGTAAAGAAATCCAAAGATTATCTTGAAAATAGAGGCAGTGCTACCCTGTCTCCCTGTGTGCTGTAGCAGTTAGGTTTTGATAGTATATTTATTTGAGTAGGCCCTTTCTCCAGACATGGTCAAAATGTTATGTTATGAGTATTATGAGTATCTGATTTAAACTTAAAGAGCTTTTTTATGAATTAGAGAAAGAAAGAAAGAAATGATTAGTACTTTTGGATAAGATGGTGACTTTGAAGGCTAACTTCTAATTCCATACCACCTTGCAACCCCAGTTCCTGAAAGAAAGGAATAAAACACGAGTAAAAGAGCATTAGTACCAGAGCTAGAAAAGGATATCATTGAAGAATTTCTACTGGACTACAGCAGATAGTCTGCATTGAAGGAAAAACACGTTGACCTTGACTCTTTTTCCCTTCAGGAAACAGAGTCCTGCAATAATTGGAGATCCTGGATCCCACTGACTCTCCTAATTAGAAGGAACAGAAAATGAAAGGTAAAAGTTGGCCCTAAGTCATCACTCCACTTGCAATCTCTTTTACCTTTAAAAAAACAGTTGTGTGTGAGGCCCAAGGTTACAAGTGCCTTCCTGAGTTGGTGGCCACAACAATAGGCTAGATGCTACCTGGGGCCTGGGGCCCCCAGGCTTGTCACACAGCCATCAGAGAAACCTGGCAGAGGTGCATCATCAAACACCTAGAATCAAAATCTCTGCCCATCAGTTTATAGCCCTGGAGCCCTTCCTTCTACCCTTAGGCTGAGAATCAAAGAGGCTTTCAAATTAAGAAAAGCCTCAAAGCTGCATCTGGGAGAGGTGGGGAGGTGGGGGGAGATAGTGATGGGATCCCAAGAGAATCACTTTACTCATTTCAGGGCCTTATAGGACATTTAGATAAATCTCTCAATTTTCAAAGCTCAAAAGGTAGAAAAAAACCAACATGGGAACCATGAAAACCTCTTGTATCATAAAGGGAAGGGAACATAGCACTCATGAGGAAAGCCACTCTGTTGAGTAAGGTGAAGTGTAGTGTGCTGAGGAGAACGGAATATTCCTTTATGCGCTGAATACATAATTTCTCACAGGGAGTGAAATGTCTTTGTTCAAGGACATATCTCACAGAGCATGACTGGCTTTGAAGAGGAAGCCTTCTAGGCGTAGCCAAGATGGCTGGTGAACAAGAAGATGGAGAGATAAGAAAATGAACCTGAACTGGGAGGGGTTGGAGCAGATCAGAAGGGGCATGATGTGGGGAGAGTCTGAGGAGAAGGGCTAGAAGTTCAACAAGTTGAGGGGAAAGTAGACCCTGAGCAGAGAAGAGAAATCTGGAGTAAAGTTTAGAAGACAACCCCATTTATGTCCCGATGTTGCAATCCGGAGCATCCTGACCCAGTAAGAAATGGGCATCTCTCTTAGCAAAAGAAAACTCTAAACTTGTCTCCCCAGAACTGTGTAGTCCAAGATGGTAGCCGCTAACCACACGTGGCTATTTACATTTAAATTAAGTAAAATTTAATAAAATTTAAAATTCAATGCCTCAGTCACGCCAGCCACATTTCAAGGACTCAATAGCCAGACATGGCTAGTGGCTTCCATATAGATGGCTTAGATATGAAACATTTCCAGCATCACAGAAAATTCTGCTGGGATAGCCGTGGTCTAGAAAATCCCTTATGCTCTCTCACCTAATAGAAATTAAAACAAAGGAAGCTAATTCTTTGGGTAACTATGATAGCCAGTGCAGAGATTATAAACATTCCTCTTCCTGGCGGGACACAGGGAAATTCCTTTGCCTTAAACTTTCTGTACTTAGTTGACTTTGGATGTTTAGGGGTTTTTATCGGAACTTGTTTTAGGAAGGAAGACTAGAATTTTTTTTTTTTAATCTTCTCTCTGACTAAGAGAGAATTCTTTGCCAAAATTCTTTGCTACTTCCTTTTCTTTCTTTCTTTTTCTTTTTTTTTTTTGGACGTGCTGTGTTGTGAGGCATGCAGGATCTTAGTTCCCCTGACCAGGGTTTGTACGCGCACCCGCTGCAGTGGAAGCACGGAGTCTTGACCACTGGACTGCCAGGGAAGTCCCCAATACTTCCAATTTTTAATCCAGTCTATTGTCTATTTGGAGATCCCAGGAGTTGATGTGATGGAGTTGTTTTCTGGGTCAACAGGGGTCACAGTATTTTCTCAGGCCTCCTGCCTACTAGTTACTTCTCTAGGATGCCAAGAAGCTTGTTTCTTGTTTCTTAGATACTGTGTTTAACCTATCAGCTTGACAAAGATCAATAGCACACGTTATATGTTGATGTTGGAATTAAGTACAAACTGTTACAACCATTATAGAGAGTGATATGGTAATCTCTATCAAAATTACCAATGCACCTGCCCTTTGACTCAGCAATTCCCCTTCATGAATTTATCCTACAGATATATTCATGAAGCATAAAATGATATATGCCCCAGCTTATTCATTGTCATACTGTTTAGAAGCCTGGGAACAACCTAAATGTCCAAAAATAGAGGACTGCTTAAGTAGGTTATACTATCCATATAACAGAATATTATGAAGCCATACAAAAGGATGAAAAAGCTCTTTATGTAGTAGTTGGGAACAATTTCCAAGATACATTGTTAGGTGAAAAATAACCTGCCATCATTTGTGTTTTTTTAAACAAAGGGGATGGAATAGGGGAAGGATATGTGTAATTTCTATATGTGTATAGACTGTCTCTGGAAGATGAGGGAAATGAGGGGCTGCTGGGGAAGGGGATGGTGGGAAGGAAACTTTAATGTCTAAATAGACTAAATGTCCTATGGTACCTTTTGAGTGTTGTACTATGTGGACCAAAAAATACACATTTTTAAAAAGAGAAAATTGAGTTTTCCAAAGGGCTCCTTCACCTTAAATCTTTCTTTCACAGTTTTTGTTAACCGATGAATATGAGTTTAGAATTAGAAAAGTAGCTTGTGTGTCTGGTAACATGGCAGACTAGCTAACTACTGACTCTCCCACTGAGCAGTCAGTTACCACAATGAAATAGCAACAGTATCATCTGGAAGGTATCTGAAACTGTCCAGAAAGCTAGAAATCCTCAGGCTAGGAGCAGAGAAGAGAACTGAAGGCAGCTTTGACCCTGAGGGCTTTGCCAGATCTGGTGAACTTGACTGACTTCATGACTTAGCGAGACTCTGGGGCCTGCAGAATGTGAGGATTTCAGTAAGGGAGCCCCTCACAAATTCGGGGTCCCAAATGTCCACACCCTGATGATAAAGATGAATTTAAAATGCCACCCTGCCCCCAGCAGTCTACAAGGAAAATAGCCTGTCTTAAATCTTGGCACTGAGAACAGTGGGGAACTCCTTCCCTAAGCCCATCCCCAAGAAATCTGAAACCCAAGCTTGTTCTCACCCAGGGATGCAGCCTGAACTTTAAAACCCCAAACTGAGGATGTACAGTGGTCTTTGGCAGACAGTGCTCTCCAGTGCCCGACAGAAACAAGCACAGATTCTTTCTGAAAAAAACCCACTTTTAGGTTTGGGCTCAAAGAATTTCTGTAGATAAATTAGAAGAAAATTGAGAAAAATCAATAAACACATAAGGAAACAAGGCATCACAAATGGTAGCCTACAGGACACAAATGCAGAATCAGACTTGTAAAAACACCTGATATTGACATTATCAGAGCTGGGACATTCAAAATGGGACACTTAGAAGTCTGAGTAACGAGCAAGGGCTGTTGAAAATGAACAAAACAGAACTCATAGAAGTAAAATAGATTTACTTTATGCAGATAAAATCTCCAATGGAAGAGTTTATCCTCCTCAAAAAACCTATAAAGCATGTGTAATGCTCACCAGAGACCTGTGTGTGGCAAGCATTGTTAATTGCTTACCCAACAGACCTCAGCTTTAATTGGGTATCAGGTAGTGGTAGCTTCAAGGGAGGTTGGCCTCCCCTCAAGCCCCAGGGGCTGAATCCTGATTGGTCAGACTCTAAGCAAATCACAGTTGTCTGCTCCCTTTGCCTGTCATTGATAGGCAAGGGTATGTGAAGTCATTATAAGCATTAAGATGTGAGAGAAAGTCTGCTGGGGACTTTTGGGAAAGTCCTAAAAAAGAGGACTTTGCTCCTAAAGAGAGGTGAATGGCGAGAATTAGACATTTTCTAATGCTAGGCATTGATATCTGCAGTGTGAAGCACAGAGCTGCAGCAGCCATCTTAGGACCATGAGGGCAGCTGACCTATGACATTGAAGGGGACAGGCCAGTACACTGAGGATGAAATGGCAAGAACTGAAGTCCTTGATGACCCAATTTGACTGGTAAGTTCACCAACTCTGAAGCCACCTGACTTCCAGAATTCTTGTTCTGTGAATATACTTTTCATTATTGTTGAAGCAATTTTGAGTTGAGCTTTCAGTGACTTACCTCCGGAAGCTTCCTGACCGACACACCAGGCTCTCACACTGCAACACACACCTAGGGCAGCAGGTCAAATCCAGACAAGGGCAGCAGGGACTAAATTCACAGCCAGCTGGCAGCTCACCTGGAGCTTCTTGGAAAACTGTGATTGGCCTCCTACCAGCTTCCTGAGGACAAGGGTCCAGGGGCAATGGAATGTGTTTTGGCACTTAAGACCGAAGAAAAGTACCTGTTTTACACCAAGAGTCCAGCTTTGACGTCATTGATTTAGTTACTCATTATAAGTCTGTAGACACTAGGTTAGATGTAAGGACAAACAGAGGTGTAGAACAAACACAGTGTGTCTTCTGAGTCCCCTCCCTCCCACACTCACCAATCCCCTTTATGGTGCCATACCCACCCCTCTCCACAGTTAGAGGTGCCTCTCCCTGACTTTTTCACAGGAGATAGAATGATGCTCCATCTGAGAGTTTGTGTATGGGCTGGATCCAACCCAGCTTGGACCTTAAAAACTAAGGAATCAGGCTGAACTCTCAGACAGCCCCATCCTGCATGGGGGTGAACTCTTCCCCAGCCCTATCCTTCTGTTCAACACGTCCACTCTGAACCTAAAGGTGGGCTGGAATCAAACTCCACTATAGGAATTCATGGATTCATCCAAAAACCATTCATTATAAAGGCACAGGAGGAGTTCACCATGCTCTTTTATGCCTCTATGATCTTGCACATGCTATTAACTCTCCTTGTTCACCTGACAAGCTCATACTCTTCAAGACCAGCTTGAACATCATCTCCTCCGTGAAGCTACCATAATTCCCAATCTCCCTTCTCACCAGTACCCCTTCTTGACAAAGGGAATCGCCCCTTCCTCCACACTCCCAGCATGCTTTGGACAATGTCCACTCAGTATTGAAAAGTCTTTTGTTTATGTCCATTTCTCTCTCCATGACTTATTCATCTTTGTATCTCTATTTGTGACATATAAGAAATCCTCATTAAATGTTTATTGAAATGAAATGAGAAGGCCTGAAATAATGAAGGCTTTTCTAGATCATGATGTCCGTTGCACAGTGGAATGTCCCATAGCCTCTATTCTGCTGTTGCCTGCAGAGTCATTTCCCCTTGGGGATGTGGACTTGAGGTAGCAGAACAGTTCTGTTTCCTTCCATTCAAGGAAGGCACAGAAACACGCAAAGGAAATATCTTTACTGAGATTGAACAGATTCTTTTAAAGTTGCTATTTGGATCTCCTGGATTCCAGTGGTCTCTAGGGCTCCCATAATGTTGCACCAGATTGCAAACACTTTAACATACTGATAAGCCCATCTATTTGTATTCTTTATTCAAACATGTTACTGCTCTAGTGTAAGTATGCATATGACTGAGAAAACAGTAATTTCAAAAGGTTAAAATAAGACCCCCCCCACTAGAATATGTAAAGAACTCTTACAATCTACAATAAAAAAAAAACCCATTAAAAGTGGATAAAGGCTCTGAATAGACATTTCTCCAAAAAAGATATACAAATGGCTAATAAGCTCATGAAAAGGTGCTCAACATTATTATTCATCAAGGAAATGCAAATCAAAACTACAATGAGACACTATTTCATACTCACTAGGAGGGCTGAAATAGAAAAAACAGATAATAACAAGTGTTGGTGAGGATGTGGAGAAATTGGAGCCCTTGTGCACTGTTGGTGGGAATGTAAAACGGTGCAGCCACTTTGGAAAATAGTTTGGAATTCCTCCAAAAGTTAAACATAGAGTTACCATATGAACCAGCATTTCCACTTCTAGATATATACCCAAGAGAAAGGAAAACACATGTCCACACAAAAACTTGTACATGAGTGTTCATAGCAGCATTATTCATAATGGCCAAAAAGCAGAAACAGCCCCAAAGCCCATCAACTGATGAACGGATAAACAAAATGCAGTACATGCATAGAAAGGAATATTATTTGTCAATGAAGCAGTGATTCATGCTACAGTATGGATGAACCTTGAAAACATCATGAAACTGAATATTATAGGTTCTGTTTATATGAAAGTTTTCAGAATAGGCGAATTCATAGAGACAGGAAGTACATTAGCAGTTGCCTGGGACTGGAGGGCTGGGGATGGGATGGGGAGAGTGACTTCCGGTGGGCACAGTGTTTCTTTTTTGGATGATGACATTGTTACAATGGTTGCACAATTTTTTTATTTTTTATTTTTGGCCATGCTTCGAAGCTTGCAGGATCTTAGTTCCCTGACCAGGGATCGAAACCAGGCCCTCAGCAGTGAAAGCACGTAGTCCTAACCACTGGACTGCCAGGGAATTCCCCACAATTCTTGAATATAGTAAAAACCACTGAGTTGTACACCTCAAATGGGTGAATTGCATGACATATGATTATGTCATTAAAGCTGTTTTATTTATTAGATAGATAGTTGATAGATAGATAGATAGGTGATAAACCAACCCCAGACAGAAGCAGCAGCCCGCCGCCTTCCTGTTTCCATGGCAGGGAGTTCTGACCTGTTTGTCTTTAATCCGTTTATCTCCCTGTTGACTGGGATCCACCCAGCCAGCAAACTCATGTTTGCTCTGCGGTCACATCCCTAGGATGTGCCAGGCCTCAGGCCTGATTTTCTCTGCAGTCCTTGCCAGCTAGGTCAGTGTCTGGGAGGCAAACAGCCGGGGCTGGCCCTGTGGCAAATGTGTGACAATACAAGGGCGTGAGAAGCAGTCAGAGAGCCCCCTACAGGCTCCCTTGGACAGCATGCTGGAGTCCTTTCTTCCAGTTGAACCTCCTGTTGCTGAGCCAGGAGGTGAAGCCAGATGCCAGTGTGTGGGACTGGAAATAGGAAAGCACTTCCCCAGGGCAGGACAGGCTCTGGGGGCTCATTACAGTGAAAAGGAAGACAACACACCTGACCAAGCACTGCCCAGTGAAGACTCTGTGCTATTTGCTTTACATACTGATCTCATTTAATTCTTCCAATGACCCTGTGAGGTGTGAAGGAGGGACTTTTTAAATTCCTGCTTTACAGATGACGGAACTCAAGTTCAAAGAGGTTAAGTAACTTGACTAAAGTTGTATGACTAGAAGTATGTGAGCCAGGTTCTGCTCTTAAAAAAAAAAAAAGATTCCAACTAGCTTATACATCCCAAAATAGTGGACTGGTTTAATTAATTATCCTTCATTTATACAGTGGGACACTATACAGATGTGGAAAAGAAGTAGGTTTGCAAGCTTCCCTGGTGGCGTAGTGGTTAAGAATCTGCCTGCCAATGCAGGGGACACAGGTTCGAACCCTGGTCCGGGAAGATCCCACATGCCGCGGAGCAGCTAAGGCCGTGCGCCACAACTACTGAGCCTATGTTCTAGAGCCTGCAAGCCACAACTACTGAGCCCGAGTGCCACAACTACCAAAGCCCATGCACCTAGAGCCCATGCTCCGCAACAAGAGAAGCCACTGCAATGAGAAGCCCGCGCACCACAACGAAGAGTAGCCCCCCCTCGCCACAACTAGAGAAAGCCCGCGCTCAGCAACAAAGATTCAATGCAGCCAAAAATAAATACATTTATAAAAAAAAAGAAGTAGGCATGCATTAAATAATAATGTGGAATGATCACCATGATGTATTTTTAAGTGAGAAAAGAAAGGTACAGAATGGTATATGTAGTATTCTACCATTTGTCTAAAGGAGGGAAGCAAAGAGACATATACCTATAATTGCTTGTTTCTGATTAAAATAACTCTGAAAGGACATATAAGAGGCTAGGGACATTGTTTGCTTCTGGGGAAGGTATGATTGTCAGGCTCCAAGATCCCCCCCAGATTTCTAGCCTTCTGATAGTCACATCCTGTATGGGCTATTTTGGGCTGACTTGTTAGTCACACCAATAGGACATCACAGAAATGATGGTGTGTGACTTCCAAGACTAGGGCATAAGACATTGTGGATTCTGTCTTCTTCTCTCTTGGATAATTCATTGACATGTCATAAGGATACTCAAGCTGCCCTATGGAGACGTCCAGGTAGAGAAGAACTGAGGCCTCCTGCCAACAACCATGGGAGTGACCCATCTTGGAAGAGGATCCTCCAGCTCCAGTCAGGCTTTCAGATGACTGCAGCCCCAGCTGACATTTGACTGTGCTTCATGAGAGCCCCAGAGACAGAACCAGCAGCTAAGATGTGCCCAAATTCCTGACTCACTGAAAGTACATGAACTAATAAATATTTACTGTTTTTTTTATAAGCTGCTAAGTTTTGGGTTAATTTGTTATGCAGCGTTAGATAACTAATATAGATTTGGGGGCTGCTATAACAAATATCTAAAAATGTGGAAGCGCTTTGGAACAGGGCAGTGGGCAGAAGCTGGAAGGACTTTGAGGGGAGAGTTTGTGAAAGCTCAAGATACCTTGAACAAGACTATTTATACAAACCCAGTGGCATTTGGAGAAAATGTGGACTTATAGGAAAATGTTACTGGAAACTGGGGAATATGGAATCCAGTTAGGGGACTGGAGGGCTAGGGGATGGGAGTGGGAAAGAGACTTTTCACTTTGAACCTTTTGAATATTTAATGTAGTACCTATATAACAACATAAACTGATAATATTTAAATAATAATTTTTTTTTTTTTTTTTTTGCGGTACACAGGCCTCTCACTGTTGTGGCCTCTCCCGCGGCGGAGCACAGGCTCCGGACTCGCAGGCCCAGCGGCCATGGCTCACGGGCCCAGCCGCTCCACGGCACGTGGGATCCTCCCGGACCGGGGCACGAACCCACGTCCCCTGCATCAGCAGGCGGACTCCCAACCACTGCGCCACCAGGGAAGCCCTAAATAATAATTTTTAAAATAAGGCTTAGAATGTGATCTCCATAATTCAAGGTGACTTCTAGGATCTCTGGTCACTGCTGCCCCTCTCCCTACTATGATGCACAGGCCACCGCAGCTCTGAATGGTCCCATTTTCAGGAGGACTAGAAAGGTCCAAGTGTCCCTGTCCCCAAAGGCCATGGTCAGTGTTCTCCCGGTGTACTTCAGGGAGTGGAGGGAGCTTTGGGATATTTGGGTTTGTTACTTAAATGTCTTTTCTTTCCTCTTTTTCATCTCTTTTTTTGTTGTTGTTGTTCTGCTTTCTGGAAGATTTCCTTGATTTCACTTCCAGTTATTCTTTGGACTGTTTTATTTCTCCATCATATGGTCAATTTTCAAGGACTTTTACCTGTTCTCTGTTCCTTTTATTGGAGCTTCCTAATCTCATTGTATGATTATAAGATCTTCCCTTACCTAGCTGAGATATTAATTAAAACTTTAATTATTGGTCTCTTTTCTACGTTGTCTCTGTTCCTCAGAGATCCTTTTTTCTCTTTTTTCCCCTTCATTTTGTTTGCCTTTTCTCCTTCACAGCTTGAGGTGTCTAAAAATGTCTGGTGTGCACTGGTTCCCTGCTTATATTTAAAAATGAGGCTTTAAAAGTCTCACTGGAAACCACATGTGGGAACAGGCTTTGTTCACTGAAGGTGGCTCCTTAGCCTGATGGGGAAGGAGATGATTTTTTTTCTTACCAAGCTCCCTAATGTCCTCATATAGAGGGTTTTTCTCTGGGGATTTTTGGTTTCCCAGAGGAAAATCCCTAATATACTACCTAAGATGTAACAACCCGGTTACTAGCGTTCTGGGAGCAGACAAGAATGGGGAAGAAGGGGAAGCTGAGGGTCCAACCTTTTGTCAAGTATTTGATCCCCCTGTGTTCAGTCCTATGCTTCGGTCTTTGCCCTCTCCTCTTCCTGGAGCCCTTTAAATTAATTTAGTCTACATTTTGGGGATGGGGGTGGTCTTACAGATTTTGCGTTAATTCCCCTGTCTTCACTCTCAGCCAGACCTTCCCTGTACTGTTCCTTGTAGCCTTGACCTCTTAGGGGTTTAGGGGGAAATCCCCCTATTCTCACCAATCTCCCCTCTGCAAGCATTTTAGTTTCTATTTTCTTCTGCTCTGCTAGATCTTTCATCACTCTCCTGCCTTCCCCAAAACATCTTGAAATTTCTTACGTCTTCTCTCCTATTCTCTTTGTCCTAAGGCTTTTTTAAAAACAAATTTTACTTACATATTTATTTAGGCTGTTCCAGGACTTAGTTGGGGCATGTGGGATCTAGTTACCTGACCAGGGATCGAACCCGGTCCCCCTGCTTTGGGAGCTCGGAGTCTTACCCACTGGACCACCAAGGAAGTCCTTTTTTTTTTTTTTTTTAATTCCTTTACTAATGTTTAAGTTGTGTCTCTGTAAGAAGATAAGAATATCTCTTATAATCCATCTGCTCTGTTTAACTGGACATAGCTCACATTTTCCTAAAATGCAGTACAGACTCAGCAAAACACACCTGTGCGCAGGATTCAGCTCATCACCAGTTTCAACCAAGATACTGCCAGTGTGGGCTCCAATAAGTGGGTCAAAGCTAGCTGCCAGCCAGATAAAGATCTTACCTGGATGGGGAGGCAGAGCCTAGGGATTTGGGGAAACCCTGAGGTAGAGCGATAACACCCTAAAAGGATTAACAATTGAACATTAAATTCAACTATGCTTATATGGCAACTGCCATCTGATTGGGTTTATCTGGTGTCTGGTATTGACCTTAACTGGGTATGTAAATGTCCTTTCTTTTATCATTAAGAATATTTCTTGATTGGGAAAATAACTGGTAAGTATGGTGATTTGATTTCTGTGTAGATAAGCAGTTTCCTTTATACTAAGCACAGGAAGAGGAGAATACCCAGAAACTGTAACATTCACAAGGCATACTGATTGAACATGAGTTAAACTTATTTTTTTATTATTTTTTAATTTATTTTTATTTTTAATTAATTTATTTATTTTTGGCTGTGTTGGGTCTTTGTTGCTGCATGCGGGCTTTCCTCTAGTTGCTGTGAGCGGGGGCTACTCTTCGTTGCAGTGGGCGTGCTTCTCATCGCGGTGGCTTCTCTTGTTGCAGAGCACGGGCTCTAGGTGCACAGGCTTCAGTAGTTGTGGCATGAGAGCTCAGCAGTTGTGGCTCACGGGCTCTAGAGCACAGGTTCAGTAGTTGTGGCACATGGGCTTTGTTGCTCCACAGCATGTGGGATCTTCCCACAGCATGGCTCGAACCCATGTCCCCTTCATTGGCAGGCGGATTTTTAACCACTGCGCCACCAGGGAAGTCCAACCATTTCCACCTTTTGACAGCTCTTCTACGTTCAAAAATGAAGAAGGGCCAAAATAGAGAGTGTCAGGC
>NW_006779100.1:1862380-1863569 GCF_000442215.2 Lipotes vexillifer | reverse complement strand
AGGAATGCTTTAGGCTACCAATTACCTAAAACCTGATTTATTGTTCAAGAAATGAGTTTGTTTCCTGGCATAGTAAGAAGTCCGGAGATGATGTTGGTATTGGTTCCACTGGACCCCAAGCAATTTCTATCTTTCTCATTCGTCATCTCTAACAAGCTAGCTTTGGGACCCATGCACCACCTCTTACCCCTAAGATGGTCACTATAGTTCCAAGCATCGTGGCCTCATTCAAGGTAAGAATGAGGGTGAATGGGGGTAGCACCAGCAGCTTTGGTCCCATTTGTCAAGGAAGCAAAAGTTTTCCCAGAAGCTCTCAGGGTTCTACTTTATTGGCCAGAACTATGTCATGTAGCACTCTCAGCTGCAAGAAATTCTGGGAAAGAGAGTATTTCCCCACCCAGACTATATGATGGAAGAGGCCAAGGAGAATGGAATTGGGAATTGGTATTAGATTAGTCAACCTGCAGGGTCTGATGCCTTGGCTTACAAAAATTGCAGCCTATTTTTTTTTTTAATTTTATTTATTTTTGGCTGCGTTGGGTCTTCGTTGCTGCACGCGGGCTCTCTCTAGTTGCGGTGAGCGGGGGCTACTCTTTGTTGTAGTGTGCGGGCTTCTTATTGCGGTGGCTTCTCTTGCTGCGGACCATGGGCTGTAGGCTCGCAGGCCTCAGTAGTTGTGGCGTGCGGGCTCAGTATTTGCTGCACGCGGGCTTAGTCGCTCCGCGGTGTGTGGGATCTTCCTGGACCAGGGATTGAACCCCTGTCCCCTGCACTGGCAGGCGGATTCCTAACCACTGTGCCACCAGGGAAGCCCTGTAGCCTATTTTTAACGTTGCCATTTACCAAATTATTTTAGCTCTCTATACTGATACAGGTATACAGAAAATGAGTTATAATGTGCCATGCTTGGAAGGCAATTAGAAATTTATATTTTAAATACTTAATATGAAGTGCCTTGCTGGCAGTGTGGTCCAGAATGAGAAACAACTTTAAAGACTTCTTTCAACGCTATCAGTGAATTTCTGTGACTCTGTATAAATTGAATTCCAGAGAACTGACCAAGTCTAAAACGAGGTATCTTGATTTAGTGATGTAGATTTAGGTGAACTAGGCAATGACCAACTTTCTAATACCATCCCCAGAATTAGACCACCACCCACCCCACTGCATATCCCTGCCCCCGCGCCCC
>NW_006779100.1:1854005-1862288 GCF_000442215.2 Lipotes vexillifer | reverse complement strand
CCGCCCCGCCGCACCTGATCAGAAATGCTGGAAGCCCTGAGCCTCGCTCCAGGGCTGGCTCCTTTACAGCTGTGTTTGCAGCTGGCCAGCTGGCCGGAGACCCCCACTGGAAGGAAAGCAGGAGGCGGGGCTTAGGCAGCCCTACACAGGCCTGCCACCTCCTCCTTCTAAGAGAGGTTTGTGAGAGGGAGAGAAGCCAGGAGGGTGTGACAAGTGGAAAGGAGTCTTGCCCCGACCTCTCCCAACTTATCCAGATTGTACCATTTCCCTTTCTTCCTCGAGGTTGATACTCTTCTCCATATTACAGGAGATACAGTCAACAGCAGTCCAGCTCCTGCCTGGCATTCAGAGAAAGCGAGTGCTTGTCATGCATTAGCCTCTTCCTCCTCCTCCCCTGTCAAATGATCTCTCAACCAAGGTTGGGAGAAATGAACCTTCCCTTCCTCCCGGAACATATTAAGGACTTCATTTCTCCTTGGGATTGCTCAATTTCCCTTCCTGTGTTTGCAATTTGCCCCAGCATGTGACTTGCATTTGGCAACTCTTGTCCTGGGGTGTTGGGGACGGTGGAATTATGCCTCTCACACCATGTTTCTGTACCACGGAGTCAAATTGCACTTTTTGGCTAGACCCATCTGTCCCCTGTCCCCGCCGAGGGCTCTCCTCTGCCGAGCTGCCAGCTCCAGGACCTGTCTTCCTTGTGCACCAGCTCAAGTAGCTGGAGGACATCTCTCTCTCCCTCCCTCTCTCTCTCTCTCTCCTTTTTTTTTTCTTTTGGCCCCAGCACTTCCTGTGTTTCCGTGGGGGAGAGTGTAGCAGATCTGGATTCCTGGTGTTGTGGGGGCATGGCACACATGAAGCTTCTATCTGGGGTGATGTTTCTGACTGTGTAGCTTTGAGCCTAGTTCTCAAGCATCTGATGGTCCTGTGAACTGCCCATTAACCTTTTGAGACATTTTCTGCTTAATTCAGTCATTCCATTTCTATGGATTCCAGCTGGGAACCATGACAGTCAGTAGTAGTTGAGTCCCTGACCTGACCTTCCAAGCCTGACTTTCTCATCAGTTCCCACTTGAAGTAAGAGAAGGGACCCAGACTGTGTGTCAGGGAAGGATACTAATGTACTCACATTGTTCTTTTGTGTTGGGGGAGGCCGTGCTGTGGAAACTGCACTCAACCCAGAGTTGGAACCACATGCTTTAGTCTTCATTTTGTCAAAACTTACCCAGTGACCTTAGACAAGTCATTTTCCCTCCATGGGTTTCCTCATTTATCAGATGGTCTAAGTGAAGATGCAGATCAAAAGATGCCACATTTCCACATGGTTCCTGTTCTTGGAGCCTAATTTTCATCACAGTGGCTCCACTTAATAGACTATTTTTGTTTTTCCTGTAATAACTTGTAACTATAGTTCAAGCAAAAAAGCTTGACGCATGGTTAATTTTATTGCCCCGTGCCAGTCCTGGTTTCCAACCCCAGACTCAGCTGTATCCCAGCTTTAAAAGCCCCAAAGCTGGAGCTCTACAAAAGAAGGATTAAAATATGTGTATTCAAGCTATTTATAGGGACTGGGTCTGGGAAGCGTGTCTTCATTCTACTTATGGGTGGCATCATCTTTACTTACAGATGGTGATGGTTTATGAAATCAGCCCGGGCTTGGGTCTTGAATCCTGGCTCTGAGTGGCCTTGAGTGAGGATCATACAGGTTCCCACATACTGCTCCATGCTGCCAGCTAATGGGTTGGGACTGACTTACTGTCCCAAGAAGGCTGTGAGTTTCTCAGGAGCAGGAACCATGTCTTAAATGGATTTCATGTCCTCTCTTACCTCTCTCACTTCGACTTTTATATACCTATGTATATGTGGAACATCTCTGGAAGACCATCCAAGAAACTGACAGCAGTGGGGGCCTCAGGGAAGACTGGAGCCAGGAGGAAGTGAGAGATTAACTCTTCACTGTACACTCTTGAGTATTTGACCATGAACATAATGTAATTACAGTTTTTTTAAACTGCTTAATAGAGAAATAAGAAAACTCACATCTCCATTTTTATTTCATTTTACACAATAGTGTATTTGTTCAACTCCCCATTTTGGGGCATTCTGATTTCTCTGTCTGGTTAGGGGTTGTCGCTCACCTCTCTTCAACCTGGGAAGGCCTCCCAGAGGAGGTGACTTCTAACGGATGAGTAGGAGCTAGTCAGGTGAGGGAAGGCATTCCAAGCAGAGGGACCATTAATAAGGTGTGGGGCTTGTGAGAAAATGCAAGGAAGGAGGAATTAGTGGACATCAGCCTGAAGGGATGGGATAGGTCATTTAGGGCTCCTGAAGCATCCTGGCAACTTGAATCCCTGGACTTTATCCCCGACACAGTGAGAAGCCACTGAAAGGATTTTAGATTGGGGAGTGATACTGATCAACTGTATAAATCAGCGACTCAGATTATAGCAGTTCCCATGGCTTGTTGGTAAGACAGCTGGATTCTTATCTCCTAGGACCCTCAGACTAACGGTGTGATCATGGGACCCTCACCAGAACATCAGGTTATACTACTTTTTGCGGGACTGTCAGTGTCTCTGCTATTTAGAGGCAGAGGGTCTTTAGAAGGTCAGTATTACTGTCCTAGATGATATCTGGGGTGATGTTCACGGGAGATTTCATGGAATCAGATTTTTAGTGATGGGGAAAACTTAGGAATCCAATTCAGCTACAAATCCAAGTATTTTTGAGGAGCACTTGGGCTTCTGCAGGCATGTTTAACCTGAAAACCTTTTTCTGATCCTAAATGCCTTGAAATAAGTTAAAGACCACCTGTGTAATCTTAGAAGCTCAGATTCTGAGACATTGTCAGAGGGATCCAGTTCTTCCTACAAATGTTCTCTGAGCACTGAGTCTATGGCAGCATGAACCTGACAAGCAAATATCCCTGCCCTCTGTGAGGTCAGTCTAGCAAAATACAAGAGGATATGAGATAAATGGGATAATTTAAAACAGGAAGTTTTACTGTTGAACTCTGATATTAAAGTGAGAACAGAGAAGAAAACATTTGTATATCTTCAAGTTCAAGCCAAGATTTTTTTATATCTTAAGGATTTTACCTGTTTTCTCTGAGGCTAACATGGGTGTCACCAGTGATGGCCAACATTTCCTGAGCTATAAGTTGCATATCATTTTCCCAGGCTTTAGCTGCAACACCATGACCATGGCCCTTATTTTCATTTGAGGGAGGCTGGGTAGATTAATTAATACTTACGAAGTTTTGCATTTAGTTTAGTAAAAGTTGGAATGAAATACATCTAATGCAAAAAGAAAAATGCAGGGCCTTCCCTGGTGGCGCAGTGGTTGGGGGTCCGCCTGCCGATGCAGGGGACGCGGGTTCGTGCCCCGGTCCGGGATGATCCCACGTGCCGCGGAGCAGCTGGGCCCGTGAGCCATGGCCGCTGAGCCTGCGCGTCCGGAGCCTGTGCTCCGCAACGGGAGAGGCCACAGCAGTGAGAGGCCCGCGTACCGCAAAAAAAAAAAAAGAAAAAGAAAAGAAAAATGCAAAGGGTAATTTACAATTCAAACCAGAACACTTTCCAGAGTGAAAGGGATGCAATTTAGTAATTTCATCCTGAAAACAGGTATGAACTGAGGCTGTCCCAGGGAAAGCAGGCACCTTTGCTGTGTATCACTTAGCGAACTCACTCTGTTACCAAATTGGTTGACTGGACCTGCCCCGGGGTCCTAGTCTGGGCCGAGACTCCTTGTCTTGACCAGGGAGGTTCTCTTTCCAAGCGGATTCGCGCAGCCAGTAACGAAACCCGTGCTGAGACTGGAACAGCAAAGCTTTATTCGATGGTCAAAGAACGGAGAAGAGGGAGCCTTGTTTGCAAATCAAAAGTTCCCGACGCAATTCAGGCAGAGACACCAAATATACAGGAGGGTTGAGGTAAACGGGAGGGAATTGGAAAGAGGGGGAGGATTATTAATGACATCCGAGAACAGTGGTGTGGTTTGGCCCCGGAATTGATGCAGCACTCCTCTTCAGTCCTCGTTTGGGCTTTTCTGATTGTTGTCATGGCAATTGTCAACTGTCATGGCGCTGGTGGGCGTGTCATTTAGTTAATGTATTACAATGAGCTTATAATGAGGCTCAAGGTCTACTGGAAGTCAAATCTTCTGCCACCTTGGGCCTAGATGGTTATAACTAGTTCTTGTTTTTTTCTCTTTGCAGCTTCATCCTGAAACTTAGATAAGAGCTGTCGGTTTCCATTTGAGGACAGGGCAGGGGTAGGATTCTGGGGCTACAGCCTTGGTAACAGTTCTACTTAGAACCAAAGAAAGGCCAACTGTTAGTTTATTCATAAATAAAAGTTGGTTTATTCATAAATAAGGGTTGACCACGCCCCACCCCCATAAGCAGTCTGGAAGTGGGGTGTTGCTGGTGGCCCAGCAGCCCCAGAGTGCAAGGGTGGAAGGCTCTGATTCCCTTGGCCTTTCCCTCCAAGTGCCAAGATGACAGATCCAGCCACTGCAACCACGTCGGAAGAAAAGGTGCAGTCCTGGGACCATGAAAGCTGAGGCTTTCCAGAAACCCTAGTGGACTTATGCTTATTCAGCACTGGCCAGAGCTGTCTTGTAGCTTCCAAGTGCAAGGGAGGTGAGAAGCTGTGTTTTCAATGAAGGAGTAAACCAAGGAAAGAGAAAGTTGGAAGGGCTTTTGGTCCAACCTACAGAGTGTCGGCTATAGGCTCCAAATGGGAAACACACACAGAGCTGTGGGAGCAGAAGAGAACACACCTAACTCTGCGAAGGTGATGAGGGTGACGGAAAGACTTCTGAGGCTGGAAACCCAGCCTCCGTTGACTCGATGGATGGAGAGCTCCGCACATGGATGCTGAAGGTGAGAAAGGGTGTCGTAGGCAGAGCTAACCACAGGTAGCACAGGGCCAGGCTCAGGAAATTAGGCCCAGCAGGTAGGAAGGGGCCAGATGCTAATGAGTTTGATTTTCATTGGTTATGAAATCATCTGAGGGCTTCCAATGTAGATTTCAGGGCATCCCCAGATCTACCTAATCAGAACCTCCAGGGGATGCCCGGCAAGTTTGGGAAAGCTGGCTCCAGTCTTGACCAGGGGTTCTCAAAGTGTAGGTGCTGCCTAAAGCCACCCACAGCACCTCCCCCGCCCCCCCGCCCTACACACACACCAGGCATCAGAATGGCAGTCCATCTGGTGAGGGAGCTGCTTGATGAGGGGATGGTCACTGGGTCACTGCTCTCCTGTCAGTTTGGCTGGGCCAGGAATGAAGGTGGACCAGTTCTGCAGGTGGGGTGAAAACAAAACCTGGAAAACAGCAACAGAGAGTTATCCAGGTTCTTTCTGAATGTGACTGAGACCATTCCTGAACCAGCCCAGCCAGGGGCCCTCCTTCCCAGGGAGCCAGAGGGAACTGGGAGAAAGATGAGTCATCAGTCTCTGGCTGGGGTTTCCAGTGGGGCTCACCCACACTCAGGGCTCCCCCACCACCCCTCCCTCTTTAAACTCTAACTCCTCACCTCCCCCACTGAGGAGTTAGCCCGGGGAAGATGGTTCAACAATAACTACTGGGCTGGAGGGAGGGAAGGAAGGAGCGAGAGGACCCAGATGCTGGTGCTTTACTCCCTGGGCAAATTCGGAATTAACCTGCTATCAGCAGCACTAGTTTTGCAGGTAAAGCACCATTCGCCTTGAGTCAGATATATATCCCCAATAAATCTCAGTGACCTCTGGGACTCTGGGCTGGCATTGGTATTGGTAGCTAGAGAAAACATAGGAGAAAACCACAGCACTAATTTATAATGTGTAGTGCTGGCCCTCAGAATGTGAGGTCGGTCACCTTCCCATCTCCCCTTTTATTTCATCAACAAACAGTCCTTTGAGAACTTGCCATCTGCAAGAGGCTGTGATGGCCCTGAGGCCCCAGGAAGAAAGGGAAGCCCTTCAGTTTGGAGCAGAGGAGACAATAAAGGTGTGATAAATAAATAAGCAAAGGAGACTTCCCTGGTGGCGCAGTGGTTAAGAATCTGCCTGCCAATGCAGGGGATGGGTTCGACCCCTGGTCCAGGAAGATTCCACATGCTGCAGAGCAACTAAGCCCACGTGCTGCAACTACTGAGCCTGTGTGCTGCAACTACTGAAGCCGGCGCGCCTAGAGCCCGTGCTCTGCAACAAGAGAAGCCACCGCAATGAGTAGTCCGCGCACTGCAACGAAGAGTAGCCCCCGCCCTCCGCAACAAGAGAAAGCCCAACGCAGCCAAAAAAATAAAAAATAAGTAAGCAAAGAGCTGTGACAACACAACACTGGGGCCATCAAGGAGGGGCATTAACCTGGAATAGAATAGGGGCAGGGGGTGGGGTGCAGGCAAGGAAGTCTGAGCCAGTCTTGAAAAGTCAGCTCTAGTTGACCAGCCAAAAGGAAGTTTTCTCTTCCCCCAGAGGGATCACATGGGGATTTCAGGGATAAAACAGGTGGTGTTTACAGACTTCTCTTCTTCCACCTTCACCCCCCACCCAACCCCAGAAACTTCACTTCCATGCCCAGTTAGACTAACTTTTAGTATTTTGTGATCCAGACAATGAGCAGAAAAGGCCCAAAGGGGAAAGTGTTTACTGAGGGTGGGGTGGGGGGGAGAGTGAGTCTTCTGATAAAGAGTGGAATGGGGAAGAGGGAGGGAGGCGGGTGTCACTCCTGGCTGTTGAACTGCTTCTGGAACTGGGCCCTGCTGTACAGTTAAATCAGTGGGCTTGGATGTGGCTTTCCCTCAAATCTTGGCATCTAGAGCCCTATGGCTCTGCTCCGCCTATCAGCCACGCTAATCGCAGTAGCCACCCATTCATTCACTCATTCATTGAGACAGAAGATACAGCCGTGGACAAAAGAAAACCTCTGACCTTATGGACTTCTGTCCCAGTAGGGAGACAGGCAAAGAACAATCAAACCAGTAAGGGATAAAGAGCAGCAAGAAAGAGAGGGGGAGAGGGAGGGGGAGAGGGAGGGAGAGAGGGAGGGGGAGAGGAGGTATACTAGTTTACTGTGTTGGGGGAAGGCCTCCTCTGTAATAAGGTGACAGGTGGGCAGAGACCTGAAGGAGTGATGGAGGAAGGAGCCGTGTAGATAGGTATCTGGGGGAATCACATTCCAGGTGGAGAGAGCAGCACCTGCAAAGGTCCTGAGGCAGGACTGCGGGGGGAACCCCAAGCTTGCCAGTGCTGCTGAAACAGGATGAGCAAAGCAGGGAGTTCCCTGTAAGAGAAGAGACCCAGAAGGAGTTTAAGAGCACCAGCTTTGCAGTCATGCGTGCCTGGGACCTGCTGTTTAGTAGCTGTCTGCACTTAGGCAAATTGCCTAATTCTCCCTATGGCTCATTCTCCTTGTCTATAAAGTGGAAGGAACAGTGTTATTGCCCTTATGGGGTTCCTGTTACTGAACCATACTTCGGTCTGCTTGCCTGAAGCACAGCAAAGCCAATCCACTGACACTGGGTTGTGGTGAAGGAAAGTACAGTGTTTATTGCATGGCGCCAAGCAAAGAGAACAATGTTCAAAAGACCCGAATTCCCCAGTGGTTTTCAGGGAAGGGGTTTTAAAGACAGTGTGATGGAATGCGTCACAGGATGCGTGATTAGCTCGTGGACAGTTCTCTGATTGGTTGATGGTGAGGTAACAGGGTGATGTTTCAGGAATCTCAGTTGTCAGCCTTCTGGTCTGGGGTCTACATTCTGGTGGCCAGCATGCAGTTAACTTCCTCCACCTGATGGGGGGTTCAGTATCTTTAAGACAACTCAAGGACATGGCTCAAATTATTATCTATAGCCTTTGAGGAGGAAGCAAAGGTCTTGACTTTGTTTTTATGGCTAAACTATTATTATTTTGTCTTGCTTGAGTGTTTTCCTTTGATTCTGCATGTTCTGGCTTCTCTGATTAAATTTGCTCTTTAGAACTTGGGGAAGACCTAGGAGGCTAAATCTTTTCCATCAGCAAGAGGCTGATGGAACAAGGGGTTCCTTGTTCCAACAAGGGGTGGGACAAGGGGTTGGCAGGGGGAGGTCTATCCCCGGGAAGGCCCCACAGGGTCCTGCTCAGTTTCATTCCACATACTTTTATTATATGTACAATGTGTACATGTTCATTATTTACTTTAACATTTGCCCAAAGAGATTTTTCCAACAACACATGCTAAATTTTTTTCTTTTTTTCCAATTTTTTTAATTTGAATTTTATTTTATTTATTTATTTTATACAGCAGGTCTTTTTTTTTTTTT
>NW_006779100.1:1848327-1853636 GCF_000442215.2 Lipotes vexillifer | reverse complement strand
TCCCGTTGCGGAGCACAGGCTCCGGACGCGCAGGCTCAGTGGCCATGGTTCACCGGCCCAGCCGCTCCGCGGCACGTGGGATCTTCCCGGACCGGGGCACGAGCCCGTGTCCCCTGCATCGGCAGGCGGGCTCTCAACCGCTGCGCCACCAGGGAAGCCCAGCAGGTCTTTTTTTAAAAAATTTTTGGTATCTTTCATTTACTTCAATGTATTTTTTTTTAAACATTTAATTTTATTTTTGGCTGTGTTGGGTCTTCATTGCTGCGTGCAGGCTTTCTCTGGTTGTGGTGAGTGGGGGCTACTCTTCATTGTGGTGCGCCGGCTTCTCATTGCGGTGGCTTCTCTTGTTGAGGAGCACGGGCTCTAGGCACGTGGGCTGAGTAGTTGTGGCTCGCGGGCTCTAGAGCGCAACTAGAGCGCAGGCTCAGTAGTTGTGGCTCACGTGCTCAGCAGTTGTGGCTCATGGGCTCTAGAGCACAGGCTCAGTAGTTGTGGCGCACGGGCTTAGTTGCTCCGTGGCATGTGGGATCTTCCCGGACCAGGGCTCGAACCCGTGTCCCCTGCATTGGCAGGCGGATTCTTAACCACTGCACCACCAGGGAAGTCCCAGTATGTTCTTATTAGTTATCTATTATCCAATTTTTTTTTACTGCAGAAAAATATACATAACATAAAATTGACCATCTTAACCACTTTTAAATTTGCAGTTCAGGAGTATATTCACGTGTTGGGCAGCCATCACCACCATCCACCCCCACAACTACTGTCATCTTGTAAAACGGAAACTCTCCATCCATTAAACTGTAACTCTATATACCCCCCTCCTCCCAGCCCCTGGCTACTACCATTCTACTTTTGATCTCTATGAATTTAACTACCCTAAGTATCTCATATAAATGGAATTATATGGTATTTGTCCTTTCATGACTGGCTTATTACACTTTTTTTTTTTTTTTTTTTGGCCAAGCCACAAGGCATGTGGGATCTTAGTTCCCCGACCAGGGATGGAACCTGCTCCCCCCAGCAATGGAAGCGCAGTGTCTTAACCACTGGACCACCAAGGAAGTCCCTGGCTTATTTCAGTTAGCATAGTGTCCTCCAATTTCATCCACATTGTAGCATGTGTCAGAATTTCCCTCCTTTTCAAGGCCGAATAATATTCCATTGTATGTCTATACCACATTTTGTTTATCTATTCATCCGTAGATGAACACACTTTGGCTACTGTGAAGCATGCTGCTGTGAACGTGGGTGTACAAATATCTCTTCAAGACCCTGTTTTCAATTCTTTCAAGTATATACCCCCAAGATGAATTGCCAGATCATATGGTAGTTCTATTTTTAATTTTTTGAGGAACCTCCCTACTGTTTTCTGCAACATCTGCGCCCTTTTACAGTCCCACCAAAAGTGCACAAGGGCTCCAATTTCTCCGCATCCTCAGCAACACTTGTTATTTTCTGGGATTTTGGGGATAGTTCACATCCTACTGGGTGTGGAGTATCTTTGTTTAGTTTTATAAAAACATCTTAAATCACATGACAACTGCGTGTCTCCCATGCTGTGTTTGAGGTACGTGGGCATCACATACCAGCAATCAGGAATTACTCTCACTGCTTCCCCGATTCCTCAAGGCAGGGGCTTTGCCATTGTTACCCCGGAGCTCTGGTACAGGGGTAACAAAAGCAAGGCCAGAGGAGTACAGAGCTTGGCTGGGTCTCAGCAAGACAGTTGCCAGAGTCAGGGTCAGGATTCAGTTATCTTCAGACGGAAGCAGAACATTTCTCTTTGAATCAATACTTCCTCCCACTTTCTTTTCATTTTGAGCAAACAGAAACCCTAAGATTTAAAACCCTTTCCAAGGAGTCCTGAGCTACGGTCAGCGGTCAGCGTAAGGAAGCAATTGTCTTGCTTTTAATCTTCAGTTTTGAACCTGAGTCATTGGGAGGTCCCTCGGCTACTGGTCCTTGGAGTGGTCTCTGGAATGTGGGCAGATGGTAGCAGGTCCTGTCTCTGCCCACCCCTGTTTGACCCCTGTCTCCGCCAGGCGTTGCACACCATATCTGGTCTGGAGGATTCCGTGTAATCACGCCCCCTGCTCACCCCCTCTGAACTTCTCAGGAACCCACACCCTGCCCTGGCCCTGCTCACTGCGCTGCTTGTACACTTCATCCTAGAAGCACGGCAGGACACAGCTTCTCTCTCCTCGGGACATAACCCCGGCTCCCTGCTCTTCTCGGCCCCCTGCTCTTGGCTGTCCTCATAACGCAGTGCATCCTCCGTGGCTGGCCCACGGGTCTATGACGGTGGGAGAGACAGGCACAGGCCTCACCCTGGAGAAGCCTGGCATAGCAGGAGAAACATAGTAATGACAATCAGCAAATTGAGTGCTGCATTAAGGAAAAACTAAGTGCTGCATTAGATAAAAAATAAAGGCCCAGAGGCCAAAGGTGGAGAATCGGGAGGAAGAGCTTGCCGCTGAGCCGGGAGCTGGAGGCCCATCGCAAACGTCGCCCTTGCAGGTGAGGCTTGGGAGGGGAAAAGGTCCCTGTCCATAGGGAGAAGGTCTCCGACTGTTGCTGATGGGCTGGCAGGAAGTGTGATGGGCATTGGGCATCCAGTTGCCTCTGCTGGACTTCAGAGGTGCCGAAGTCGGGGGTGGTGGTGCCAGTCGACGGGCCAGGTGACCAGGTCAGGGTCTGTCAGCTGCGATGGCTGCATCACACAGCAGACATTGAACCTAGTCTGGGATAGTCAAGATAAAAGGTTTAGAAAAAGGCATGGTTAAAAAAAAGAAAATGAAAAAACATTAAAAAAAAAAACAAGAAAAGAAAAAAGCATGTGATTTTCTTCCTTGTTTGTTTTTTACTAAAAACAGTAACTCCTCACCAATAACATATGATGGCAATAGCTCTCTCCTAATGATCACGAGGTAGGTGGCAGATGCTTTGCTAAATTCTTAACATGTATTATCTCATTTAATCCTCGGAACAATCTTAGGAGGCTTTATCACTGTCTTCACTTTATAGATAAGTCTACTGAGGAGTTTATCTCTAGGGAGGTTAAGTAACTTTAACAAGGTTCAAACATAGATCTGTTTTACCCAGAGCTCAAATCTTTAACCACCTAATTCTGCCTAAGTATAGGCATTTTCTTTAAACAGCTGGGATGGGTTTGACCTGGCCGCAGGGCTTTCTTTAATTCCCAACTCCTTCGCCTCAATTCACATTTAAACCAGTCCTCCAGTTTCTGCCTAAAAAAGCAATGCTTATCATATTTAAATATTTATTAGAAGTCTCCATCTCTGTAATGGTGTATTTCCCAAATAAGTTTTCTGATGGGGTCCAACCCCACTGTGAGAATTTTTCAGATTTTAACTCTGAGAGGTGATGGTTGCATTAACTAATCTTATTGTAGTAATCATTTCTCAAAATATACATATATCAGTTCATTAAGTTGTCCATCTTAAACTTACACAGTGTTATCTGTCAATTATATCTCAGTAAAGCTGGGGAAAAAAAAGAAAGAATTTTGGGGAATTCCCTGGCCGTCCAGTAGTTAGGACACAGCACTTTCACTGCTGAGGTTGTGGGTTGGATCCCTGGTGGGGGAACTAATATCCCACAAACTGCGTGGCCAAAAACACACACACACACACACACACACACACACACACACACACACACACACAAAAAGGAAGAGTTTTGCTGAGGTAAATATTTTTCAAATAGGTCATTAAGTAGGGTTAGGAATCCTTTGTTATAAAGAAAGATTTTTGATGAATGGAATTTTCTGTAGCAAGCTTACTATTTATATTAACTCTAAGTATACCTTTGTATCACCTCTGTCAGGCAATTTACCTTTGCTCACCCTTTGGGAAATGGTTTTACATTTGATAAAGAGGCCCAAAACAGACAATGCATCTCTGCTTTAATCCTTTAAGAAAAATACCTGCCTTTATGTCTGGCCCAACCTTAAAAATCAGGTAAATAACAGAGAGTAGGGACTCCGTAAAACTGTCCCTAAAAAAATGGGCAGAATGGGAAAAACTGTATTTACACTGGTAAATACTGTATTTACAGTAAAACCTGTATTTACACTGGTAACTGGGATTAATGTAGACCTCAGAGCTTTTAGTGACTTCTTCTGACCTCTCCTGGACACATTTGGGATTGCATGGCTCTCAGGTCCTTTAAAGCAACCAGCAAAATTAGAATTAAAAAGTTGAAGTATAAAGTGTTTCATCTAAATCCCTCATTTTTTGAGGTAAAGAAAGTAAGGAGGGGCTTCCCTGATGGCGCAGTGGTTACGAATCCATCTGCCAATGCTGGGGACACAGGTTTGAGCCCTAGTCCGGGAAGATCCTACATGCCACAGAACAACTAAGCCCGTGTGCTACAACTACTGAGCCTGTGCTCTAGAGCCCGCGAGCCGCAACTACTGAGCCCGTGCACCACAACTACTGAAGCCCACGCACCTAGAGCCCGTGCTCCGCAACAAGTGAAGCCACCGCAGTGGGAAGCCCGTGCACCACAATGAAGAGCAGCCCCTGCTCGCCACAACTAGAGAAAGCCTGCGTGCAACAATGAAGGCCCAACGCAGCCAAAATTAATTAATTAATTAATTTTTAAAAAAAGATAAGGCCCAGTGAGTTTATGTGACTTGTCCTAGGTCATTCAGTTACATGGTGGCATATGCAGGACCAGTACCTAGATATGTATTATCTCATTTAATGATAAAACACTGATGTGCAAATAGTGGTGAACTCCATTGGGATGAATACTCTTTGAATTATCTACAGAGAACCATCATTATTAGAAATGGGAACAACTGGCATAGACAAAGTGGTTGATAACCAAGAATTAAAAGTTAGGATTGTTGGGACTTCCCTGGTGGACCAGTGGGTAAGACTCTGTGCTCCCAGTGCAGGGGGCCTGGGTTTGACTCCTGGTTGGGGAACTAGATCCCACATGCATGCCACAACTAAGAAGTCCGCATGCCACAACAGAGATCCTGCATGCTGCAACTAAGACCTGGTGCAGCCAAAATAATAAATAGATAAATAAATATTTTTTTTAATTAGGATTGTTTGAGGAAGGTCATAATTGTTTGAGGAAGGTCATGTCCCATATCCTATAATCCCACAATTATCTTCAGTTACTATTTGATGATATATGTAGAGTAACAGAGAAGGATTCAGAGAATTCATTTTCACAAAAAGCTCTTTTTTGTTGCAAATTCCTCTTCTTGATTATGGTTTATTAAAGTTAGTTTGCTTTCCCAGAGGAAATTTTAACTGACTATAGGGAAA
>NW_006779100.1:1840243-1848310 GCF_000442215.2 Lipotes vexillifer | reverse complement strand
AGAAAGTTGCCCAGGGTTAAAAGGATTGCTCTTTTTAAGAAATGACTCTGCTAGTGTCCCTGCAAAGGCATTTGGGACCCAAAAGAGGTGTCCAGAGGTTTCTGGTGCTTCTTCGGCCATGAGTTCCAGGTCTCCCCTTTGAGGCATATCTGGATTAGAAAAGCTGAATGACCACAAATATAAAGTCAACTCATTCCACATTTTGAATAATCCAGATGCATAGCATTATCTAGATACAAGCTTTGGAGCCATGCAGTTAGTGGCTTCTTACTAGCTGTGTGACCTTAGGTAGATTACTTAACCTCTCTGAGCCTCAGTGTCCTCAGCTATAAAATAAGACTCAGAAATGATACCTCCCCAGAGAGTTGTTTGAGAGTAAACTAGACTGTGTGTGCAAATTCTTAGCACACAACCTGGTACAACAGGCCAAGGGGAGGGATAGTGTTGAGTTTCTCACATGATCCTAAATACACCAAATATTTTTTAAATTTTATTTTCTTGAAGAATAGTTGATTTACAATGTTGTGTCAATTTCTGCTGTACAGCAAAGTGAATCAGTTATACATATACATACATTCTTTTTCATATTCTTTTCCATTATGGTTTATCACAGGATATTGAATATAGTTCTCTGCGCTATACAGTAGGATCTTATTGTTTATCCATTCTATATATAATAGTTTGCATCTGCTAATCCCAATCTCCCAGTCTATCCCTCCCCCACCCTTGGCAACCACAAGTCTGTTCTCTATATCTGCGAGTCTGTCTCTGTTTCGTAGATAAGTTCATTTGTGTCATATTTTTAATATTTATTTATTTATTTTGGCTGCACCAGGTCTCAGTTGCAGCATGTGAACTCTTGGTTGTGGCATGCATACAGGATCCAGTTCCCCGACCAGGGATAGAACCCAGGCCCCCTGTATTGCGAGCGCAGTCTTACCCACTGGACCACCAGGAAGTCTTATGTGTCATATTTTAGGTTCCACATATAAGTGATTTCATATGGTATTTGTCTTTTTCTGACTGACTTCATTTAGTATGATATTCTCTAGGTCCATCAATGTTGCTGTAAATGGCATTATTTCATTATTTTTATGGCTGAGTAGTATTCCGCTGTATATATGTACCACATCTTTTTTTACTTAAGTATCTATTAGTTAGGCTGCTCTGGGTCTTAGCTGCAGCTTGCAGACTCTTAGTTGTGGCATGCAGACTTCTTAGTTGCGGCATGTGGACTCTTAGTTGTGGCATGCAACTTAGGGACTCTAGTTCCCCGACCAGGGATCGAACCTGGGCCCCCTGTATTGCGAGCTCAGAGTCTTACCCACTGGACCACCAGGGAAGTCCCTGTACCACATCTTCTTTCTCCATTCATCTGTCAATAGGCATTTAAGTTGTTTCCATGTCTTGGCTGTTGTAAATAGTGCTGCTGTGAACACTGGGGTGCATGTATCTTTTAAAATTATAGTTTTGTTGGGATATATGCCCAGGAGTGGGACTGCTGGATCATTCTATTTTTAGCTTTTTGAGGAACCTCCATACTGTTCTCCATAGTGACTGCACCAACTTACATTCCCACCAACAGGGTAGAAGGGTTCCCTTTTCTCCACACCCTCTCCAGTATTGTAGACTTTTTAAATGATGGCCCTTCTGACTAGTGTGAGGTGGTACCTCATTGCAGTTTTGATTTGCATTTCTCTAATAATTAATTAGTGATGTTGAGCATTTTTTCATGTGCCCGTTGGCCATCTGTATGTTTTCTTTAGATAAATGTCTAGGTGTTCTGCCCAGTTTTCTTTTCTTTTTTTTTTTTCCAGCACCACGTGGCATGCGGGATCTTAGTTCCCTGACCAGGGATTGAACCTATGCCTTCTGCAGTGAAAGTGTGCAGTCCTAACCACTGGACTGCCAGGGAATTCCCATTCTGCCCATTTTTTTCAATTGGATTGTTTGTTTTTTTGTTGTTGAGTTGTATGAGCTGTTTGTATATTTTGGAAATTAAGCCCTTGTCAGTCGCATCATTTGCAAATATTTTTCTCCCAGTCCGTAGGTTTTCTCTTCATTTTGTTTATGATTTCCTTTGCTGTACAAAAGCTTGTACATTTGATCAGGTCTCGTTTGTTTATTTTTGCTTTTATTTCTATTGCCTTAGGAGACTGACCTAAGAAAACATTGGTACAATTTATGTCAGAGAATGTTTTGCCTATGTTCTCTTCTAGGAGATTTACGGTGTCATGTCTTTAATGTCATGGCATTTTGCATTTATTTTTGTGTATGGTGTGAGGGTGTGTTCTAACTTCATTGATTTACATACGGCAGTCCAGCTTTCCCAGCACAACTTGCTGAAGAGACTGTCTTTTTTCCATTGTAAATACAGAAGATCTTAATGGTGAAAGTTATACTCGTTTTGTTTTACCCACAAAACTACTAATTTATGTATTTATCATGAAGGAAGTTCCAATTCTATCCCTCAAAGACCTAATAAAATCATCTAAAATGGACAAGACGTATGTTCACAAAGGCTTTCAAAAGAGTAGTACGACATCCCCACTCCAATACTTTTTTGTTGTTTGCTTTTTGTGATTTTGTTGTGTCTTCTCCACAATAAAGAGTGCTCTTAAAACTTGGCAGTTGGGCTTCCCTGGTGGTGCAGTGGTTGGGAGTCCGCCTGCCGATGCAGGGGACACGGGTTCGTGCCCCGGTCCGGGAAGATCCCACAAACTTGGCAGTTAAATTGACTGACTATGTATGTGCGTGTGCGTGTGCGTGTGTGTGTGTGTGTGTTTGAACATTTCATAAGCGTGTGCTTAGCACATTTCTTCAAGAGGAAACAAATCTTTGTCAATGAGAAACGGAAGGCATGGTGCCTCCCTGAGTTAATGAAGTCAACCCAGCCTGTCTTTTGCTGCAATGAGAGAGGGGAAGTGTAACCCTTTCCCGTTATATTAGAGCAGAAGTCAAGTGGGGTGCTACTGAGAAAGAGCTAAGGGGACAGGATCCTGGAGTTTTGAAATTCTTTAGCCAGAGCAGTGCTGCGTTGATCAGTTTTGTGATTTATCTGCTCCCCTCAGGAAGATTTTGTTTACGCACAGTTTTTTTTTTTTTTTTTTTTTGTGGCTGAAAAATATTTGAACAATAGAACACAGATCTAGTCCCATTTCCTAATTTTACATATGAGGAAACTGAGGCTCATTGAAGTGAAATGACTTACCACTATGTTAGAAGTAGAGCCAAAACTAGTGCCCAGGATGTGTATTGGTCAGAGGTTGTGGTTGTCCATTATAGAAGCCAGTTCTGGATAACTCAAGCAAAGGCTCACAGGGGCTGTCAGAATTCATGGGAATCTGAGAGTCAGACTTGGAAGCGTCAGCAACTAAGAGCCCTCTGGAGGGCCAAGAAGCTGGGCAGTGTTCACAGAAAGTCCAGAAATTGTTTCATAACCAGAGGAGCCTGTTCAAAATATTGATGCCTCTTCCGCCTCGACTGCAATGGATGGCGCCAACCTTTCTTTCTTAGTATCATGTCTTTTTTTTTTAATTTATTTTATTTTATTATTATTATTATTTTTTGGCTGTGTTGGGTCTTTGTTGCTCCGTGCGGGCTTTCTCTACCTGTGGTGCGGGGGCTACTCTTCGTTGAGGTGAGTGGGCTTCTCATTGTAGTGGCTTCTCTTGTTGAGGAGCACGGGCTCTAGACGTGTGGGCTTCATTAGTTGCAGCTTGGGGACTCAGTAGCTGTGGCTCATGGGCTCTAGGGCACAGGCTCAGTAGCTGTGGCTCACGGGCTTAGTTGCTCCGTGGCATGTGGGATATTCCCAGACCAGGGCTCGAACCCGTGTCTCCTGCATTGGCAGGCGGATTCTTAACCACTGTGCCACCAGGGAAGCCCAGTATCATGTCATTTGCTCAAGATTCAAAGTCCTCGGAGAAAGTACCTGGTTGACTGAGCTGAAGCCATGCACTCTTGCTGCAGCTGAACTTGAGCCAAGAGAGGCAGATCTGGCCCCTTGAGTTCCCATAGGAGAGCAGCACCGCAATGACTCACGCACAATCAGGGAGGGATAATGCCCCAGAAGGAAATTTTGGATACGGTTTAGTGGGAATGGATGTGGGCAGCCCATGGGGCAACCACAGGGAGCCTGGTGGCATACAGCGGATTCTGACCACATGGATAGATTGCGCCAAACAGGAAGTGACACAGCAGGGAGGAAAGGATCCTTGTTGATGTTTAACCTGACTCTGGCCTTTCCCAGGGTGAGCCTATTTTCTGCTGTTACATCCTTGGTACAGTTGGGAAAACTCCACCAACTTATCACCGACATGAAACTAGTTATTTAATAATCCTGGATCCATTGCTGAACAATGGCTCTTTTCGAAAATTATTTCTTAAAATGTAGGTCTACGTCCAAGGTTAGGATAAAGAGCTGGTCGGGTCTTTAGGGAAGTAATGATGGTCTATCAGTCAAGAGAAACAAAACCAATAGGTTGTGTATATACAGGCAGACCTCAGAGGTATTGAGAGTTCTGTTCTAGACCACCAAAATAAAGCAAATATTGCAATAAAGTGAGTCACATGAATTTTTTGGTTTCCCAGTGCATATAAAAGTTATGTTTACACTGTACTGTAGTCTATTAAGTGTGCTATAGCATTCTGTCTTAAAAAAAGCAATGTAGAGACCTGAACTTAAAAATACTTTATTAAGGGCTTCCCTGGTGGCGCAGTGGTCAAGAATCCACCTGCCCATGCAGGGGACACGTGTTCGAGCCCTGGCCAGGGAAGATCCCACGTGCCACAGAGCAACTAAGCCTGTGCACCACAGCTACTGAGCCCATGTGCTGCAACTACTGAAGCTCATGCACCTAGAGCCTGTGCTCTGCAACAAGAGAAGCCACCGCAACGAGAAGCCTGCACACCACATGGAGAGTATCCGCCGTGTGCTGCAACTAGAGAAAGCCCGCGCACAGCAACAAAGACCCAATGCAGCCAAAAAAAATTTTTAAATAATTAATTAATTGATTTAAAAAAATCTTATTAAAAAAATACTTTATTGGGACTTCCCTGGTGGTCCAGTGGTTAAGACTCCATGCTCCCAATGTGGGGGACCCTGATTTGATCCCTGGTCAGGCAACTAGAGCCCGCATGCATGCTGCAACTAAAGATCCCATGTGGCACAGCTAAGACCTAGCACAGCCAAATAAACAAATAAATATTTTTTAAAAAATAAAAATACTTTATTGCTAAAACATGCGAACCATCATCTGAGCCTTCAGTAAGTCATAATCTCTTGTATGTTTTGTTCTGCTTTTTTATTGAGGTATAGTTGATTTACAATGTTTCAAGTGTATAGCCAAGTGATTCATTTATATGTATACATAAACATATATACATGTGTATATGTATATATTCCAGCAAATTGTAATCTTTTTGCTGGTGGAGGGTCTTGCCTTGATATTGGTGGCTGTAGCAATTTCTTAAAATAAGACAACAATGAAGTTTGCTGTATGGATTGACTCTTCCTTTCATGAATGATTTCTCTGTAACATGAAATGCAACTTGATAGCATTTTACCCACCATAGAACTTCTTTCAGAATTGGAGTCAGTCCTCTCAAACCCTGCTGCTTCCAAATTTTATGTAGTATTCTAAATCCTTTGTTGTCATTTCAACAATCTTCACAGCATCTTCACCAGGAGTAGATTCCATCTCAAGAAATCAGTTTCCTTACACTCAGCTGCAGAGCAGCACACTCATTCTTCTTTGTGGAATGTGTTGCTACAAACCTTCAATTTGTAAAAAGTGGCAATATCTGCGAGGTGCCATAAAGTAAAGTACAATAAAACAAGGTATGCTGTATATGGAGAGAGGGACGTATTTTCAGGAATTGGCTCACTTGATTGTGGAGGCTGGTGAGTTCAAAATCTGCAGGGTAGGCAGGAGGCTGGAGACCCAGGGAAGCGTTGCAGCTTGAGCCCAATGTGGTCTGCTGGCAGAATTTCCTCTTCTTCTGGAGAAGTTGGTCTTTGCTCTTTCTTTTTTTTTTTTATTAATTAATTTTATCTTTATTTATTTTTGGATGTGTTGGGTCATCGTTACTGCGCACGGGCTTTCTCTAGTAGTGGCGAGCGGGGGCTACTCTTTGTTGCGGAGCACAGGCTTCTCATTGTGGTGGCTTCTCTTGTTGTAGAGCACGGTCTCTAGGCGCGCGGGCTTCAGTAGTTGTGGCACGTGGGCTCGGTAGTTGTGGCTCGTGGGCTCTAGAGCACAGGCTCAGTAGTTGTGGCGCACAGGCTTTGTTGCTCTGCGGCACGTGGGATCTTCCCGTACCAGGCTCGAACCTGTGTCCCCTGCATTGGCAGGCGGATTCTTAACCAGTGTGCCAGGAGGGAAGCCCGAGTTGGTCTTTTTTCTATCAAGGGCTTCAACTGGTTGGATGAGGCCCACCCATATCATGGTCATCTGCTTTATTCGAAGTCTACTACTTTAAATGTTAATCTCTTCCTAAAAATACCTTCACAGAAACATCTAGAATGTTTGACCAATATCTGAGTACCATGACCTAACCAAGTTGACACATGAAATTGACTATCACATGTCTCAGAAAAACAGCTGGGAAGGTTTAAAGGACTTTACAGCCAGCTGTAGCCACAGTTGACCTTGGGCAGCCACTTTTCTCTTTGGGTTTCAGTGTCCTTATTTGTAAGGTGAGGGGCTTGAGTTGGGTGGTCTCTAATGGATCGGGGGTAAAATAGGAAGGTGAGTATAAACACTGAATTTATCCCCTCCCAGATTCTCATGGGGAATTTCCAACAGAGTTTTAAATGGTGAGAACTTGCTTCAGACGTGGAAACCAGGTAGAGTGCTATTTATGGGTTTCCTACCCAGCCCCCATTCCCTCCTTCCCAGCAGCACCCCAGCTTTTATTCAGGTTCCCATCTTCCCTCACGTAACTGTGTGCTTCCAGAAGAACTGACCTCATGCCCAGCACCAAGAGTTGGCCTGCTTACCCTGAGAGGACTTTTATCCCCCTGCCATTTATTGGTTCAAGAACCCAGTCACTTAACACACACGGATTCTCTGGACATGGAAACAAGTTCACAAAGGGGTTGGTAACCAGATGCAGCCAATAAGGTGTAAAGAGAAGTTTGCTGTAAGCTTCTGAAAAAGTTACATCCTCCTGCTTGAGAGATACCTACCAGAAGAGGCCATTTGGCTCCCTCTGGATGTGGTCAGGTGAGGCTCAGAATTGTGGCAGCCATCCTGCTACTAGTGCAAGACGAATCCAACTCAGGAGAATCCCAAGAACCAAAGCTGAAGCCCTGGTTGTATCATATCCAACCACCCCTAGTGATGAACTTTTCCAGTTATGGGACCCAATAAATCCTCTTTTCTTTTTAAGCCAGTTTGAGTGGGGTTTGGGTTACTTGTAACAAACAGAACCCTAACAGACACAACAGTATAAAGGATGCCATTGAAATGCTTCTGGACTTGGTGCTAGGCTAATTCTGACAGTGGAGGGTGAGAACAGGCAGACACAGCAGGACGGAAGCCTGCACAGCAGGGCTTTCTCTCCAAGCAGACAGCTGCACCAGGCAGTACCTGCATCCAGTAGGGCTTTCCCCCAAAACAAACAAACGGGGAGACATCACTGTATCTATGAAAAGATGCTGCAAATCCAAAGAAGAGGACAACCCTGGAGAATAAGGAGGAGTTCTCCAATTTGAAGTAAGTTTACGCAACATTTTAGAAAATGTATGAAGTGGATGTTATTTTTTAATCTGCTCAGCATCCCTCCCCCACCTCTTTTGACAATTGGCTTCATCCAATGGACACAGGTCTGGGAATGAGACCCAGGGTAGACCAATAAGCCTATCCCCGAAATATTTTGTGAAGCCAGAAGAGAGGAATTCTATCGCCTCTTGGGTTGCAGAGCTGAAAGGGTATGAATTTGGTGTTACTAGTTTTCTTGTTTCTAACCAGAGGGCAAAAATCCAACTGCAGTAGGAGAAAATGAAGATAAGGCTAATAAACAAGGTGGGGGGGGGGGGGGGCGAGAGGGGGGGGGGGTAGG
>NW_006779100.1:1828334-1840085 GCF_000442215.2 Lipotes vexillifer | reverse complement strand
GAGAGAGAGAGAGAGAGAGAGAGAGAGAGAGAGAGAGAGAGAGAGAGAGAGAGAGAGCCGGCACCGTGAAGACCCTGGTTTCAATCCCTCTCTGAGGTCCCTAGAGACATCCTGGTTTCTGAGACTCTGCCTTCATTCTGTCAGCTTCCCCCGTGTCTTTCCAATAAAGTCCACATTTCTCTCAAGCCACTTCCAGCTGAGTTTCTGTTTCTTGCATGTAAAAGGGCCCTGGCTCACAGAGCTTCTGCTTCATGTCCTTATCCAGCCAAATTGAAGGGAACATTGGCCAATACAGAGCAAGAAGTCGTAAGGAGGGATCCCTCAGATCCGGAAACATTTTCACGGAGAAGGAAACAACAAATGCCAAATGAAAACTTCTTGGAGGCAGAGCTGCCAAAAATTAATTTAGTGAAGAAGATAAACTTAAGAAATTCAGAACTCAGGATACATATGAAAATTACAAAACCAAAAGTGATGCGGAGGGCTTATTCAGGAGATCCAAGGTAGACACACAGGCTAACAGTTCTTTATTCAAAACCCCTGGAGTCAGATGCGCTTCTGGAGTCGGCATTTGGGGGGTTTTAGAGAGGTGACGTAGTGTATCCACGGATAATACATACATCCCTCATGGGGTCTAGGTCAGCACTCTGCAATCAAAAATATTACATTTCTGCAGTAAAACACTGAGGGAAATAAATAAAGACAATAAATAGTCTCATATCATGCCTGGTCAGGATTTACTGCCAAATAAGTGTTGCCAGCTCCTGAGAAAATTTTTGGTTTTCAGAGAATTTGAAGATTTTGGAATTCTGGCTAAAGGCAACTGTAATAGGAATCTCAAAAAAAGAGCACGGAACTGATAAAATAGGAGAAACATTCAAAGAATCAAGGGGCCGGGGGAACATTCAAGAGCTGAAAATAGTGACACTGAAGTTCAAAAGGTCAAAGAGTGTGAGGTAAAATTGATTTAAACAAGACCTAAATGCACTCTGGTCATGTTTTTAATTTGAAAGATGAAGAAAAAACTCTATAAGAATATAGAAAATTCTAATAAATAATTTATTGCATTGATTTAATGACCCTATACGAAACTTTTTACCCTATACACACTAAATATCATTTGCTTCAAACACATATATTACATTTATATAAATTGATCATCACTGGACTACAAGGAAAAGCTCAGTTGTTTCTGAAAAATAACTTAACCAAGGTGGCCCAGCTGTTAGGTGATGAAGGTGGGTATTCAATCCAGAGCTCCACCTCTTTACTTCTTCTAATATCTTAATATTCTCCATGGACAACAAGGGGGTAGTAATTCATTTCCAGGCACTTGATCACAGAGATAAGTATTCAACTTGAGGATAAAGTCTACAACTGGCTAAATGTCCAGAACCATGTAACTATTCAATAAATGTTAGTTGGTTAAATAAATGAGTGAATGAACTAATAAAAACATGAAACAAAAAAAAGCTCACCAAGGAATTTTGTATTTTACACGGGAGGTACTCAAAGGCACCACTCTTTTTTAGAACACATCTGAGACACGGTTGGGGAGGGCAGCTGTTTCTTTATAAAGCAAGCAATGTAGCCACGCTGCTATTAGGCACCATTAGAGGAAGCATTAAGACAAGGATGTACATGCGACCAAATTGCAGTAAAACTTCCCTAGGGTGACAGGGATCAACGGGAGATGGGGCCTCGAGAGCCTTAATGGGCTTCACTTACTCTCCCTCAAAACTTTTTAAGCTTCCCCCATGGTGACCAACCCCAGAATAATGCACATTTAATTCAGCTGCTAATGCAGGAAAATCAATAGCTCTGCACCACAGATAGTTTATTACACATAATCTCAAGTTTAACACATAAATAAATAATATACATAAACCATGGCATTTAAAGAGTACAATTTGGGGCTCCTCTTTTTCCCACAAATCAAAATACTTCTTACATCTTACTAAACATTTCACGTTAAAAATAATAAAGATTTTTTTAAAAATCTAGGCTGGAATCACTTGGAAAATTTTTCCTTTAAAATAATCATTATGGGGCTTCCCTGGTGGCGCAGCGGTTAAGAATCCACCTGCCAATGCAGGGGACACGGGTTCGAGCCCTGGTCCGGGAAGATCCCACATGCTGCAGAGCAACTAAGCCCGTGTGCCACAACTACTGAGCCCACGTGCCACAACTACTGAAGGCCGCGCGCCTAGAGCCTGTGCTCCACAACAAGAGAAACCACCGCAATGAGAAGCCTGTGCACCACAACAAAGAGAAGCCTCCACTCACTGCAAGTAGAGAATGCCCGCATGCAGCAACGAAGATCTAACGCAGCCAAAAATAAAATAAATAAATTTAAAAAAATAAAATAATCCTTATGATGGCTTTTATTTTAATTATACTTTACAAGTTGTTTTCATATACCTCACCATATTTTGAGCTTCCTCCTCACATCCTTGTGAGTTAGATGGGACAAGTAAACCTATTTAGCAGATGAAGAAACTTGAGAGGTGAGGAGAAAAGTCCAGCTTATAAGACCTGGGAGTCTAACACCTAGCCAAAGGTATTTTTAGTCCTAACAGGGACTTGGTTCTGTTTGGAGCTGGTGGGGCTGGAAGCAGTTTTACCCTGAATTGTGTCTATGGCTGGAATTTGCACATATCTGGACTTGGTAAATTAGGCTCACCAGAGTCTTAGTTTTCTGGAAGCTTGTTTTGCAGGCTTTTGGAGACCTCAGGTAAAGAGAGTTGAGTTAATCATACCCCTTAATTCATGGCACATCACCATCATCTTCTTCAAGGAATTGCTCTTATTTTGTTCAATTATAGTTTTCCTTTTATGCCCCATCCCCACTCCTTTTATATAAAGTTCAAAACAGGCAAAGCTATTCTCTAGTTACCAGGGTTGGGGGGACCACTGGTGTTCCTGAGGTGGTGGTAATGCTTTAGTTTTTTATCTGTGTCATGGTTATATATAGTTACTCACTTTGCAAAAATTCATTGTGTTATATACTTGTGATTGGTGTGGTGTTCTATATATATGTTACACTTCAATAAAATTTTACTTTAAAATATCCTGCTGGCATTTTTAATGGAATTACGTAAATGTATAGATTAATTTGGGAAAGAACTGACAACTTAGAATTGCTAAGTCATCTTATCCATGACCATGTTGCTAAAATTTTATTAAGAGGGATATTTGTCACGAGGGATTAAAGTCTGTAGTTTTTTTTTTGTTTTTGTTGTTGCTGTTTTTCTTGCAGTGTCTGAATTTAGCATCAGGGTAATGCTGGCCTCACGGAATGGGTTGGGGAGTGTTCACTCCTTTTCATTTTTCTGGAAGAGCTTATCAAGAATTGGTATTATATCTTCCTTAAACATGTGAGAATTCACCAGTGAAGCTACCTGGGCCTGAAGTTTTCTCTGTGGGATGATTTTTAACTTCAGATTCTATTTCTTTAACAGATATAGGGCTATTCAGGTTATCTATTTCTTCTTGAGTGAGCTTTGGTGGTTTGTGTCTTTCAAGAAATTTGTCCAGGGAGTTCCCTGGTAGCCTAGTTGTTAGGATCCCTGGCTTTCACCGCCATGGCCTGGATTCAGTCCCTGGTAGGAGAACTGAGATCCCTGGAAGCTGTGCAGCATGGCCAAAAAAAAAAAAAAAGAAGAAGAAAAAGAAAAAGAAATTTGTCCATTTCATCTAAGTTGTCAAATTCATTGGCATAAAGTTGAATTACCTTATCATCTCCTTAATATCTATAGAATCTGTAGGGATGTCAGCTCTCTCATCCCTGTTTTCTCACTTCTGTCTTCTCCTTTTTTGCTGATTAGTGTGGCTAAAGGTTGTTCAATTTTATTGATCTTTTCAGAGAACCAGCTTTTGGTTTCATTGATTTTTTTTCTGTTGTGTTTCTTTTTTCTAGTTTACTGATTTTCACTCTAGTCTTTATTATTTCCTTTTTCTCTGATTACTCTGGGTTTAATTTGCTCTTCTTTTTCTATACCCTCAAGGTGGAGCCAAGAAAATTGATATGAGACCAATAGATCAATGGAATAGAATGGAGTCCAGAAACAGACCTGCACATACATGAACAACTGATTTTTAATAAAAGTGAAACGACAACTCAGTGGGAAAAAGATAGTCTTTTCAAGAAATGGTTCTAGGACACTTTAGATATCCATATGCAAAAAAAAGAATTTTGATTCCTATCTCACAACATATACAAAAATGAACTCAAACATATCACAGACCTAATGTGAAACCTAAAACACTAACATTTCTAGAAGAAACCATAGGAGAAAAGATTTGTGATCTTGCAGTAGGCAAACATTTCCTAGCTTCCGTTTGAAAAAGTTGTACATTCTATTTTTATTCTTCTGGGGTTTACTTCTCACACATTAATATGTATACTCACCTCCATTTAACTTCTTATTCTTACTAATAACTATTTGTTTTCTCCCAAAGAGACATGTACCAGGTACTTTTCACTAGCTCTGGTCTTTTTTATTTCTGCTCTTGGTATTGTCTGGAGATTGGGTTATGGCTTATTATATTCTTTTTCTTTTTTTTTAAACTTATTTATTTATTTTTTTGGCTGTGTTGGGTCTTCATTTCTGTGCGAGGGCTTCCTCTAGTTGCGGCGAGCGGGGGCCACTCTTCATCGCGATGCGCAGGCCTCTCACTGTCGCGGCCTCTCTTGTTGCGGAGCACAGGCTCCAGACGCGCAGGCTCAGTAGCTGTGGCTCACGGGCCCAGTTGCTCCACGGCATGTGGGATCTTCCCACACCATAGCTCGAACCCGTGTCCCCTGCATTGGCAGGCAGATTCTCAACCACTGCACCACGAGGGAAGCCCCCCCCTTTTTTTGTCATCATTTGTTCAGCTAGCAAAGGACTTGACTAATTTGTTTCCATGCCATATATTTCAAAACATTCTCTGGCTTTATTTTTCTCCTTGCCGGAGAACTCCCTCCAACAATGTCTTCAAATGAGGTCTTTGTGTGAGAAATCTTCTGAGGGTCTCCTAGAGCACCTGACACTATCTTCAATTCATTCCTTCACTTAAAAGATAGCTTAGCTTGATTTAAAATTCTAGGGTCAAAATTCCTTTCTTTCAACATTTCAGAAACATCTCTCTAGTGTCCTCTTGCATCCTATTGAGGATTCTGACATCAGCCTACTTCTTGTCCCATTAGAGATTATCTGCTTTTCTCTCTGGATAGCTCCATGAAAGCGAGACCTCTGCTTCGTTCACGGCTTCACGTTTAATGCCTAGATCAGTCCCCAGCCCAGTCCTTCAGTCAGCATTTGCTGGATGAATGAATGTTATACCATTCTGCCTCCAGGATTAGGTTATTGGCAGTTGTGTGCTTACACTGGTGAGCAGGGTAGGCAGGTGTGTTGTGATTTGACAAGAAAGCCACACAGAAGCCTTAACTATTCTTCCAATGTTTATAATGACCAGTTGAAATTATGGCCCCCTGGTTCAAAGTCAATGTCACATTCAAGAAGCAGAGGACAAGAATTAATTTAAAAGAAATTTTCTCCCCCTCTCTCCCTCCTCCACAGGGATTTATTATTCCAGCAACTCCTTCCCCTATGTTCCTTTTCTGTTTATTCTCTGTATCTGCTTCAAGAAAGTTGTCTCTGACCAAAGTGTACAGTGAGTAGAAGCTGGGGACATGGACAAAGGAGGCAAGAGGTTAGGCTGGCAGCTAGAGAATTGGAGGGAGGCCTTCTGTAAAAACCCTCTTGTTCACAATTTATGTTCCTGAAACTCTACCCTGGCATTAGGTGTCTGCTGAGCATTTCCTTCTAGCTGGAACACTTCCTTCTCAGTCTATTCAACATCTACTTGCCTACAGCTCAGATGTTACCTTCATGGGGCCTGAGATAACAATTAGGTACTCATCTACACATTATATTTGAGTCCCTACCTGCTTGGTAATAAAAATATGTTTCATTTCACCCAGGTGATAACATGTAATATTTGGAAGGGGCTTCAGGGAAGTTATGATCTGACCCCCAACCAGTGCTGGCAGTTTCTCAGCCCTGCATAGTAGAATCAAATCCTAGACCAATTAGATCAGAATACCTGCAGGTTGGGCTCAGGCATCAGGAATTTGTAAAAGCTTCCCAGCTGAGTGTATGTGCAGCCAGGATTGAGCATCACTGCTCCAGCATCCTGACTAGTGGATATCCCAGAGGCACCATCGTGCACTGGAATACAGCACAAAATATAAGGACTTTGGGTTTTTAGTTTCAAACCAAAGTTCAGAGATTTTCTAGGTATATGATCACGGGCAAATTAATATTTCTGTGCTTCAGTTTCCATATCTGTAAAATGGGAATTTGAAAATACACCATCAGATCTAACTGCAGAATATACGTGGACATCCACACTTCCATTAAGTAAATTTGAAAATACATAGGAAATTGCTTATACAATTTCTTATCTATCTATCATCTATCATCTTTACAATCTGTACATATATTCTTTCTGTGATCAAGATTAAAGTAATTTTCGGGACTTCCCTGGTGGTCCAGTGGTAAAGAATCCACCTTACAATGCAGGGGACGCAGGGTTCTATCCCTGGTGGGGGAACTAAGATCCCACATGCCGCGGGGCAGCTAAACGTGCGTGCCACAACTACTGAGCTCGCATGCCTCAATGAGAGAGCCCATGTGCCGCAAACTACAGAGCCCAGGCGCTCTTGAGCCTGCAGGCCACAACTAGAGAGGGAAAACCTGCACTCCATAACTAAAGAGAAGCCCGTGCCACAACGAAAAGCCCACACCCTGCAACGAAAGATCCCGCGTGCCGCAACAAAGACACAATGCAGCCAAAACATAATAATAATAATAATAATAAATAAATAAAATGTATTCTTGAAAAAAAAGATTAAAGTAATTTGAAAGCCAAAATTTTTTAAATAAATAAAATGGAGATAATAAAACATGCCGTCCTCTTAAAGTGGTTGTGAGGGTTACAGGAGAGAACCAGTATAAAACACTTAGCATGATGCTGGTACATTGCTAGTGGTAGCCAACCTTCAAGATGATCCCAAAGATTCTCACCACCTAGTATTCATCCCTATGGGTAGTCTCTTCCCACGTGACAATTACAGAAATAACAGAGTGGGATGTCTGAGGCTACGTTGGAAAAGACATTGCCCCTTCCTCCTTGCTGTCTTTCTCAAATCACTTGCTGTGGTGGAAGCCAGTTACTATATTATGAGGTGGAAACACAGGTACTACATGGAGAGGCCCTCAGTGGGGGAACTGAGGCCTCCTGCCAGCAGCCAGGTCAGGGAACCATCTCGAAGCACATCTGCCAGCCCCAATTAAGCCTTCAGATGACTGCAGCCCCCGCTGGGATCTTTGCAACCTTGGGAGAGATCCCACGCCAGAACCACTCCTCTAAACCACTCCTCTAAGCCACTCCTAAATTCCTGACTCACATAACATGCATGAATTAACAAATGTTTATCCTTTTAGGCCGCTATGTTTTGGAGTAACTTGTTATGCAGCAATAGATGAGCAAAACACCCAACAAATCTATCGTCATTATTATTATAAAGCACTTCCTAATTTTGAGCTGAAATCCATCTTCTCATAATCTCCACCCTCTCTTCCAGTTCCGTTTTTTTTTTTTTTTTTTTTTCCAAGCCACATAGAAAGAATATCCTCTTTCTTCCTCATGGTCAAAATGTTCCGTGACTGTCTTCATGCCCACAGTTTAATTAATCAGACCTTAGCTGAAGAATAGTCATTGTGCCAGGCACTAGGGTTGCAAAGAAGAGTAGGACAGGGACTCTGCTCAGCCAACATCCCTCCTTGTGAATGAAGGGACTTGGCTCCCAGGTGCAGGAAGAGGAAGTCTGGATGGAGGCATGGCTGGTTCTACTTAGAGAAGTGGGGGAAGGCTTCTCAGAAGGAGTGGCAGGAGCTGAGGCCTTAAGGGGTGAATAGGAGTTCTCCAGGCAGATGAAGGCGAAGGCTTTCCAAGCGGAAGTTACAGGCAGCAGACCCCACACCTTCACCCCTCCACCTAAGCCCTTTCTCCTCCAAGGCACTCATCTCCTCCTCTTGTCCAACTTTTGGCACAGTTTTGAGTCCCTCCACTGCCCCATCCCCACCCCCAATCTGAGTAATTCCACTCAGGACACACCCTTTCCTCTTACATGATGGGGCATCCAGACAGAGCCAAACCTCCTCCAGGGTGGTCTGACCAGTGTGGAGTAAATTCAGCCATTCCCTTTCTTTTTCTGGAAGTTCCACTGGGTCCAGAGCTGCCTGGGGTTTTCCTGGCACCCACATCCTCCTTCTGACTCATGATGGGCCTACAGGCATCTGGACTGCTAAGTCCCTTTTCACACGTGCGCCTGTTAAGCCACATCTCACTCAGCTTTGTACTTCTGCTGTCGTCTTGTTTTTACAATTTTTCCTGGGTATTTTGAAGTTTGATAATCTGATCTATGCAAACTGCTAATCTCAGCTCCTGGTTGGCAGGGGCAACATGGAAGCAAACTGGACCACAAAAACTCACTTTAGAACACGCCCTGGAAACAGAAACCTTCTGTCATCCTAAGGCCATTGTGGTTAGGGGTGATTCAGACTGACTGCAACTCCAACCAGCTTCAAAGATCTCACCGGATAAGAGGCTGTCTTGGATTTGGAGACGCCTTCGATGAGGGAAAGGCCATGGTGGGGTGGGGTATGGGCTCTGATGCTTTACAGATGGAAGGGAATTGGAAGGGGATGTTTGTCTGGTTCCCCACGGTTCCCACCTTCCCCAGTCAGGGAGAATCGGGCCATTGTCTAGGTGGAACGCTCGGCTTGTTTATCTTCTTAGGCCCAGTTTGGTATGAGGTTTTCACTCAGTTTTTCTTCTACCCAAAAAACAACCACAGGAAGGAGCTGACCTGCCTTTGGCAAGTGTCCAATCCATGTTCTCCTTCTCCATTTCTCTGCCTCTTTCCTCTATCACCGGCTTCTAAGAGAAAATAAGAAGAGCAAGCTTCCCCTTTTGTCCCATCAAGGCAACATTTAATCATTCGTTCATTCAACTAGTGTTTATTGAGTACCTACTATGTGCCAGGCATTGTTCTGGGTGCTGGCAATCCTAACGTGAAAGACACAGCCCCTGGCATCAAAAGGTCACAGTTCTGGGAGGAATCTCAGTAGTGTTAGAGGCAAACCAGAAGAGGTGAGAGCACATGGTAGAAGCATTTGAGCCAGCTTGGGAGGAATTAGAAAAGTCTTCCAGGAGAGGAGGCACATAAGCTGATTTTTTTTTTTTTAACTTTTTATTTTATATTGGAGTATAGCCAATTAACAATGTTGTGATAGTTTCAGGTGCACAGCCAAGGGACTCAGCCATACATATACATGTATCCATTCTCCCCCAAACTCCCCTCCCATCCAGGCTGACATAGGCTGATCTTAAAGGTAGAGTTAAAGTTAGTCATGGAGAATAATCATTATTATCATAGCCTTTGTTAAACATCTTCTCTGTGCCAGGCACTGTGTTAAAATTTTTACCTATATATTATTTTATGTTAATCCTTGCAACACCACTAAGTGGTTGCTACTGTAATTATTCCAGCTTCATGAATGAGGAAAGTGAGGTTTAGAAAGGTCAATTTGCTCATGGTTTTACAAAGAATAAATAGCAGAAGTGAGATTTAGACTCAGATTTCTCTGACTCTGGAGCTCATTCTTTAACCCAGGGCTGCTGTGTATAGCTGTGCATGTTGTACACTGCACAACTCCAGGGACAGCCCTGCTCTTAATGATGCATTATGCATGGGAAGGATATCCAGGCAGAAGAATCTTCCTTTACAGAAATACGAGAAAGCAACCTAGATTTGGGAAACTGGCTCTGCAGTGTAGCCGTGTCAGGGGCTAAGGAACTCCTTGAAGATGGGCAGCTCCTTTGCACCTCCTATGATTGCTATTGGAACTAGCTATTAGCATCTTGGGAGAGCTCCTGGAGCCTTGTATATGGTGAGGGACCCACTTCTTCCTTCTCAAAGAGCAGTGGAACTCTCTGCCAGAGGTGACATGGATGCGCCTAGTTCCCTTCTGAGCTGTTGGCCACACACACTTTCCAGTTCATAGGCTGCATGTGGTCCCAGGTTCATGAATTTCAAAACACCAGATGGAGGCGTTTGAATCTTTCTGCTGTGCTGTAATATTTTCAATAAACCTTGGACAACCATAATGACAACAACAACAAAAACTTTATTTACAAAAACAGGCAGCTGGCCTGCGGTCTGTAATTCACTAATTTGATTTTTTAAAATATTGCATTGAAATATCACTTCCCTTGAGTATTGAGTTTTCCAGTATCCCTTTCACTCATCTCATCCTAGCCCCTGCCCCGCTTAAGAGCGCATGTGTCCCTTGACTGGATCCTAGTTCAGAAAAACCAGCATCTATAAAAACTTTTGGGGAATAAACTAAAAAAAAAAAAAAAAAAGTATAAGATGATATTGGGGAATATTATTACTCTTCAGGTGATAACGGTTTTGTAGTTATGTAGGAGATGTCCTTATATTTTGGAGATGGCTTTGGCAAAAAGTACACTATATATACATACACACACACACACACACACACACACACACACACACACACACACACATATATATACATACCTATGTATATATATAAAAATAGAATAACAGTTGGATTTTGGTGGTAGGTATATGGATGTTTATCGTACTCCTCTTCCAATTTTTCAATATGTTTCACACCTTTCATGATAAGTGGCTTTTACAAAATCTTATATAAGCCAAACTTTTACAATAATGTAATAGACTGAAGACTGCCTGGAGGAGGATGATTGCCCCACGCTGGGGATGGGGACAGAGATACCTCACTTGCTCTGAAACTAACCCAACCCTACTCCTTTCAGCGCCTCCCCACCCACCTTACCTGCTGCCTGTCCTTGCTCCAGACCCATGAGGAATGGGGGGTAATGGCACAATAAATTTTCAACTTAGGCTGAAATACAGAATTTCAAATAAAGAAATTTCTAATTAATAAATATCATTTCGCCCACTTCTGTGTTGTCTTCTTTCTCGTGGTATTTCCCAGGAGTGTGCAGTGTGAAACAGGCGGGCCCCACATCAGACCCAGGAAAGAAAGGAAAACAGAATCCGTTTTATTACATAAGGCAGAGGTTGTCACAAGTGGGCCTCTGACCAGCAGCATTAGCGTCAGCTGGGACCTTGTCACAACTCCTGGCTTCCTACCTCAGACCTGCCAAAGCTGAAACTGCTCTGTGGCCTGGCAATCTGTTTCAAGAAGTCCTCCAGGTAATTCTGATACATTCTCAAGTTTGAAAACTACTAATACAAAGACATGCAAAAATGCTTATGAATAGACTTCTTAAATTTGGTTCTCAGTAGACTTAATAGATTTTTTGTTTGTTTGGTTTTTGATAGTTGGTGTTTTGTTTTGTTTCGTTTTGGTTTTGGCCACGCCATGTGGCCTGCGGGATCCCAGTTCCCCGACCAGGGACTGAACCTGCACCCTCGGCAGTAAAAGCACAGAGTCCCGGGCTTCCCTGGTGGCGCAGTGGTTGAGAATCCGGCTGCCGATGCAGGGGACACGGGTTCGTGCCCTGGTCTGGAAAGATCCCACATGCCGCAGAGCGGCTGGACCCGTGAGCCTGCGCGTCCGGAGCCTACGCGTCTGGAGCCTGTGCTCCGCAACGGGAGAGGCCGCAACAGTGAGAGGCCCGCGT
>NW_006779100.1:1823596-1828324 GCF_000442215.2 Lipotes vexillifer | reverse complement strand
CAAAAAAAAAAAAAAAAAAAAAAAAAAAGCAAAAGCAGAGAGTCCCAACCACTGGACCGCCAGGGAATTCCCCATATATACTCTGTTCTATTCCACGGTGCTGGATATCCATTATAAACAGGTCTAGAGTGACATTCACCTGTGTATAATTCTGATGAGGAGGTTCCATTACAGTGTGCCCAGAACCTGTAGCAAGTGTTTTATTATTATTTTTTTTTTTTTTATTTTGCGGTACGCGGGCCTCTCGCTGTTGTGACCCCTCCCGTTGCGGAGCACAGGCTCCGAACGCGCAGGCTCAGCGGCCAAGGCTCACGGGCCCAGCCGCTCCGCGGCATGTGGGATCCTCCCGGACCGGGGCACGAACCCGCGTCCCCTGCATCGGCCGGTGGACTCTCAACCACTGCGCCACCAGGGAAACCGTAGCAAGTGTTTTAGAAAAGTGCCCGTGTCACTTTCAGGAGCTGGTCTCAGGGCACGTGAACCCAAGACGGTGTTGCCAAGTCTGTGATGTCTTTGGACCTTGAGTGTCTTTTTAAGCTTGGTCGTATATTTCAGAGAGTCGGGACAACTATAATGTAGGTGTCTTATGACAGCCATTTTCAAGTTTTTCTGAGGCCTCAAACGATTTTATTAAAAAAAGAAACAAACAGGGCTTCCCTGGTGGCGCAGTGCTTGAGAGTCCGCCTGCCGATGCAGGAGACGCGGGTTCGTGCCCCGTTTCGGGAAGATCCCACATGCCGCGGAGCGGCTGGGCCCGTGAGCCATGGCCACTGAGCCTGCGCGTCCGGAGCCTGTGCTCCGCAAATGGGAGAGGCCACAACAGTGAGAGGCCCGCATAACGCAAGAAAAAGTGGGTTGACTGTGAAAAAAAAAAAAAAAAAAAAAAAAAAAGAAACAGACAGACAGTCCGATGAGGATGTTGGGAGCAGGCTCTGGGGGGGCGGGGGGGGTGATGTACTTTTTCATCACGTAGGGCTGCTGGTTGGCCCCTGCTTCTACATCCAGATCCATGCCGGGGAGCCTATGACAGCCAGGGTCCTCTCTTCCTCCCCGACCCCCAGACCACTACAGCCTCCATTTGGCCTCAAAACATGGGGCTACCACTGTTCCCAGACACAGCTGGCCCAGCTGCACTGACATCACCCCTTTTGGCCTTCCCATGATTTAGGCATAAAGTAAACACAGATGTGGCAGGTGAGCAGCAGGAAGGCCAGGTGCACTGAGATTTCATAGAGGCAGGAAGTGTCCACGCTGTGCGATATTATGATGATAGTTTACCTAACAACAATCAAAAGGCAGTTCTTACCACTGGCTCTGGACACCCCACCCCGAAGCCCCACCCAGATGGGAATGGTCCTCTTTAACTTAAAGCCTGAGCAGCCTCATGAATGGGCTCCTTTAATCAGGTGCAAGAGGCTGCAGGCTCCTGATCCCCATGTCAGTCAGAGAATATCACCTTCTAAAACCAAAGTGAATTTTGAATCATGTGTATAAAGTATGCTTAATGGTGACGTGTAAATATGTTTCTGACATTTCTCTAATATCAGCGAGGGGGGAACTTCCCTGGCGGTCCAGTGGTTAAGGTTCCGTGCTTCCACTGCAGGAGGCACGGGTTCAATCCCTGGTTGGGATACTAAGATCCCGCATGCTGCACAGCACGGCCAAGAAAAAGGAAAGAAAATAGTATCAGCAAGGGGACTAAAATATAACATAAATTGTGATTCGATCATTGGCAATGGGTCTGAGTTAATTCACACATGGTGTGGAGGGCATTTGCCAATGTTTGTGACTGTCTATCATCCAAGCCCTCCCTCTGTTTGGGGGAACTTCCCACTGTGTGAGTCAAAGTAAGCCTCATGCTCCACAGGGAAGCAGAAAGGTCTAGGGACTAATCTCTTCCCCCACGTGCTCTTCGAATAAGGGCAAATGACCTAGGATAGCCAATCAGACGCTCTCACCCTAAACTTTAAATTGTGAATAAACGAAGCAAAGATGAATGGAAAGTTAGGATACATGTGCGTTGGAAGGACTGGTCTGAGGTATTCTGGTTGGATTGTTCCTGCTAAAAGATGAGTATCCTGTATTCTGCTCCTTAGGCCCTGGCCCTACCTCAATTTTTGCCTAGTCTCCAGCTTCTTATAAGTTCTTTGTAGCCCTACAATCTCTTTTCTGTTTACAATAAACCAGAGTTGTTTTCTGCTGCTCACAACCAAGAATTGACTATGCACACATGTTTTGAATGCACAGTCTCAAGTGCATTTCCAGGTGTTGTAGGGATACCGAGATGGCTACAGGCTGGAACGTGCTGCAAGCAGTGAATGAGAGCACAGGCTCTGCAGTGACACAGGCTTGAGTTCCAATCTTGGCTGTGTTCCTTACTAGTTGGGTCATCTTCCATATGTTCCTTATCTTCTCCTGGCATCATTTCTTCATCTATAAAATGAGGCTGCTGCTCACAACGTTGTTATGAGGGTTAAATAAAATAAGAGTGGTAAAGGGCTCAGCATAGTGCCTGGTATGGAAAAGTACATGATAAATGTGGGCTCTGATGATGATCTTTTTTTTTTTTTTTTTTTTGGCATGGGGTGGGGGTGGGGATGATGATTCTTAACTTCAAGGAATTTGTAGTCTTGAGTCTGGCTCATAGTCACTAGTTCTTCCCAAACTTCCATGGTAGAGATACAGGGACAGATACTATCATGACAAAACGTAATTACCTGCATGGGGTCTAGAAAATAGGCATAAGTACATTAGTCAGTCATTTAACCAATAAGATTCAGAGAGAGTTACTCGGGTCTTTATTGAGCTCCTATTATGTGCCATGGCCTTCACTAAGCATGGCTTCAATGGAGGAATAAAGCCATATTTGGAAAAAACACACACTCTTTAAGAGAGCCAGGTTAATTCTCCAGCCTAGAAGAAGTAAATTCCTCTCAAAACCATCCTCTTTCAAATGCACTTCTGAATATTAACTAGTTTACTTTTCCAGGGACTTTAAGGCCAGGAAGTAGATATCTGTAAGTCTGGTTATTGTGAATCATTTCCCAGATTCTGGGCTTCCATGAAAAATTAAGTTTCTAAACTTGCAAAGATGAAAGCCCCGATCCACCACTGACATTTGACCCCACGAAGAAGCAGACAGCCTGTGAGACCTACTCTGTGCAGAGACATGCACAACCCAAATATTTTTTGAGCACGTCCTGTATGCCAGCCACTGGGTGAGGCACACAGGAAATGCAGCAGCAAATCAAAGAGGATGGCCCCTGTTCTCTTGGTGCTTACTCTGTGGTGGGGAAGGGAGCTATTTACCAGAGAATTACATAAACAGTCATGCCACGGCAAATTGTGATAAGTTCTCTGTAGGAAAAATGTAGGGACCTATGAGGTCATGTGGTAGGGGGCACTGACCAAGCCTAGATGTTGGGGAAGGCATTCATGGGTAAGATCCCATTTGAGCTCTGATCTTAAGGATGTGTAGTGGTCAAAGTGAGGAAGGAAGGAAGGAGCAGGTTAGGCAGAAAGAACACAGATGAAGGTGCTGCAATGGGAGGGAGCAAGGCCTAGGTATCTACCTCCTGAGTGGTTGGGGAAACATATGAGAAAATACCTGTAGTCTTCAATAAATATGAGCTGATTGAATAAAATAATAATGTTAATAAAAACTAACAATTATTAAGCCCTGGTTATGTTGTAGGAACTTTAAAAATATATTAATAAGGTTAATTAAAAGTAGCTGCTATAGCACAGAAGTCCCAAAGCTCTGTGGTTTAGCACAACAAAGATTCATTTCTTCCTCAGCTCACAGTGGGTTGGGCAGCTCTCCTGGGCAATCTCCTCCAAGTGGTGACTCAGGGATCCAGGCCCCTTCCACCTTAAAGCTCTATAACCCCCCAGGGCATCCTTAAAATTCTTCCTTAGATCTTTTCTATTACAACCACCCAACTAGTGAAGAGAGAGAGTGTGGAAGATTGTGTGAGGTGTTTTGGGGCCAGGTTTGTAAGTGGCATACATCACATCTGCCCTCATTCAACTGGCTAGAACTGTCATGTGGCCCTAATCTGACTGTCATGGAGGCCAGGAAATGCAGTTGCCTGTGTGCAGTGTGACTGCAAAATCTGCTCTCTTGACTATACATAATATTTGCTGATAAATCTTTATCAAGAGGCAGACTGAAGTGCTTGTTTGTACACTGTACTATTCTGGATGAAGCATTAACAGAATTAGATAGAGATGGTTACCAGATTTGGGAGTTTACACTCAAAAAGCCAGCTCTGGCCCGGAAACTCACAAATATGGCACATTCTATTGAAGAAAACTGTTAAACCCAGGCAGAGATTGTCAATTGCCGGGGAAGGGAAATAGGACCAGGGAAGAGATTTCAAATCTCTGTGGATGCTTGTGTACTTTGAATAAGAATATTCTAAGATGACCATTGTTTTAATGTTTTTTAGTTATGAACCATTTATTTTGAAATTTTGAATACAATTGGGGTGGGGTGTGGAAGGAGATATTTATATTGTTCTAAGGGGATTAAAGGAAGGTTGAGAAGCTGCCTAAGGATAGGAGTAATTTACAAGGGGCTGAATTTATGTGGGAAAGAAATAAAGGAACAGGCACAATTCCTTGCCTTCCTTCTCCCAAGCTGACCACATTTTACATCTTCTAAAATGATGAAAATTTCCTCTCCAGTCTAGACTTTGGCCTCTGGAGGGACAAGATTAGGGAAAG
>NW_006779100.1:1815774-1823548 GCF_000442215.2 Lipotes vexillifer | reverse complement strand
AGAGGAGGCTCTTACATAACAGAAAGTTGCTTAAGAACATAGGGAAAGAGAAGAAGCCGTCAAAAGCCAGATGGAACTTAAAAACAGTACCCAGACTACGTTTAGGTGTTAGAAAGTGTTCCTGGGTGGTTGGAGAGCCCAAAGGACTGAGTATCAAAGAAGGGAGAAATAGCTTGGTGATTTGAGGAGTGTGACGTTACTTTAGACAGGACTTCAAGATCTGAGGTGGTGAGAGTGATTGATGGATAACAAAAGTAAATAAGGTACATTGAGGGCTGCTACTCACACAGACTGTGACACACAGTTTACCTGCTTTTACTTTACTATTTTACTTTACTTTTATTTTATTTTACCTGCTTTTAATCATCACAAGAGTCCTGTGGAACATGCACCCCTGTTGGTCCCATCTGCCAAAGGTCATATGGCTGGCAAGTGGCCAAGCTGGGATTGGAACTGTCCTTCTGGCTCCAGAGTCCAGGCTAGAGTGGATATGCCTGGGTTGCATGGAGGCTTCATTAAATGCTGGTGTTTATACAGTGGAAACACACACAGCACAGTCAATTACTTCTAACAGTCTGGGCATTAAATACTTTCTCCTTTACCTTTCCTCCAGGCTCCCACTTAGAGAATCTTTGCATCCTTAAGGACAATCTACTTGTTTCCACTTGGACAGCTTGATTACAAAGAGAACAACTCCTGGAAAGCTCCTTCTCACAGCCAAGAAGAGCCAAGTGAAAAGTTGGTTCCATTTTCCCCAGAGAGTAACAGTTCGTTTAATTCCAGCAATAAACTGGCTCCAGGGAGAAAGGACTGTTTAAAGGTCTGTGTCAATTACACAGTGATTATGAAATTCATATGACTAATCCAGTGGCTGAACCTATGATTATCTGACATAATCCAAGAATATAAGTGTAACACACTCTTTTCCTCCCATTAAAGAGAAGTCAGTGCTACATTCCAGATGACTTCTCTCCTTTCCTAGATCTCTTCTCTCTATGAAAGAGTAAATGTTTATCAAATGGTTTCTGAATTAAACTCAGTGTCCTGGAAGCTATAAGGGCTATTTTTCTTGGATGGCTCAAGGTCTGGGAACTCCAGTATGTTGATTTATATAATTTGAAAGTACCATAAGTGCCTTTGACCTTGAAGACTTCCTTTTAATGATTTGCATATCCTTGCCAATGATTAGACTACAGGCCATCATGACAAGCCTGTAACTTCCTGGAGAACTCCTTCTTTATTTATTTTTGGACATTTTATAATTTTTTTTTCTCTTAAGGCTTTGTAAATAGTAACCAAAACCCATTTGTAACAAGCACCTATAAACGTACCGGCTTTTAAAATCAGGAGGTAAAAAATTATTGCCCAAGCTCTGAGGTCATTGATTGTTTTGGGAGAGAAGTCTATGACAATCTCTGAAAGCCTGCCACCTCTCAGCCCCTTTCAGAGAAAAATGTTTGTGGTTCCTATGCACCGGGGGCTATGTTTTGTGTCCTGTGGCCACGGTTCCTTGGCCAAATCTGACTGGACCAAGGATTGGCACGTGATTCAAAAGTTGTCCTTTATAGGCTAGACAGCAGCCAATGAGATGTCCTGATACCAGAGCTTGGCAGAAAAGGAGGACCTTCTGCAGGATGGTGTCTGGGTGACTTGGACTGTGAGAGATGCTGAGGTAATTAGTAAGAAAAAAGAGGAAGGAGAGACAGTCATGATATTGGTGGAAGTCTAGAGTCGCAAGCAAAAGACACCTGTTGTTGAGAGGCCAGCGTGATAACCAGGTATCTGTGTTGTATCCCAAATGACAGTTGGTTTTCTTATCTCCTATTCTCTTTCTTTTCTTTTTTTTTTTTTTTTTTTTTTTTTTTTTTTTTTTTTTTTTTTGCTGTACGCGGGCCTCTCACTGTTTTGGCCTCTCCCGCTGCGGAGCACAGGCTCCGGAAGCGCAGGCTCAGCGGCCATGGCTCACGGGCCCAGCCGCTCCGCGGCATGTGGGATCCCCCCGGACCGGGGCACGAACCCGTGTCCCCTGCATCGGCAGGCGGACTCTCAGCCACTGTGCCACCAGGGAAGCCCCTCCATGTAACTTTATAGTAAGCCCCCAGAGTGAGAAAACATGATTAGAACTCTGTTTCTGGCCCCCATCCCATATGTCCATATCCTAACCCCCAGAACCTGTGAATGTTACTTTATAGGGTAAAAGGGACTTTGCAGATGTGATGAAAGATTTTGAGATGGACAAACTGTCCTGGATTTTCCGGTTGGGCTCAGTGTAATCCCAAGTGTCCATATAAGAAGGAAGCAGGAGGGTCAGAGTCAGTAGTAGGGGTTGTGACCATGGAAACAAGAAGTTGAAGTGATGTGAGGAAGGGGCCAGGAGGCAAAGAATGCAGGCAGCCTGGAAAAGCTGAAAAAAGCAAGGAAACATATTCTCTCCTGAAACTTCCAGAAGGAACCAGTCCTCAGGACATTTGGCTAAATCCCAGTGAAACTGACTTCAGACTTCTGAGGTCCAGAACTATAAGATAATATCAATAAACCTGTGTTGTTTTAAGTCACCAGGTTTGAGACAATTTATTACAGCAGCGATAGGAAACAAATACACCACCTGACTGGCTAAGCCAGGGATCCAGCATTTTTGTGCTTTTTTTGAGAAAGACATAAAACAAGTAACTTAAGCACTTGACAGTTCTGCCTATTAGTTCAGTATTGTGGGATGTTCCCTGATCTGCTCTTAAGAGGTCATTTCATTTTGCCAGGAGGATATAGAGGGAAAAAATGGGAAATTAGGTATTACATGACAAGAGAATTGTCAGCGTGGCCACAGTCACTCAGAGAAGATGCCCTTAAGAGCAGTATTTGTAGGGGGAAAGAATTTTACGTTATGCTTTTAAGACAACAAGATCAAAAACAGATGAGAAGCCCAGTAAAACTGAAACCACATTTCACCCAGGACTATACCCATCACACTGTCATTTTTCATTAATTCAGAATCTGTCTGGAGATAGATCTCAGTGCCCTTGTTAATGTCTCTCAAGGCATTCTCATCATTGTATTTGGGTGCCATCCTAGAGGGGAGGACGTTAATGACCATATACAACACACTGAGCCAAGTACGAATACACATTAACTAGCTTTCCAGGACTCCTTTCTGCTCTCCATTATAATTTATAGAGAACACTCAGCCAGTTAGGTTCACCTGTCATCTTCCATAAAGACCCAAATGAGAATTCTCTTCTGGAAAGCTGCAAGTTTAATCAGTTCCTTCTGCTAGTTGTTCACAAAAGTCTTTCTGCTGCTGAAGAAAATTAAGCCTTAAAAACAACAACAAAACAAGTTTCCATACATGTGGTATCTTTTAGGATGAATGCATTTTGAAGGCAAGGACAAGGTTTTTTATACATGCTGTTCTTGATCTCTTTAGGAGACAATATACTTAATAAAGAAAACTTTTTGACAGTGGTAATTAGGATTATTCTGATAATTACTGTACTGATCGTTTGATAACTACTGTGTCCTTAGTTGCAGGCAACAGAATCCACTCTAGCTTGTTTTAACAGAACAGGATTGGAGCAGAGTACTAGGTAGATTAGAGGATTTCCAGCAGTGCCAGGGAAACAGGCTAGGATACCACACAGCCAGAACAGTCCCAGGAGAAATGCCCAACCATAAACAGGACTGTTCTCATGGAAACCCCATTGTGGCTGCTCACCACTCAATACCTATGATACTAGGGGCTGGACACTGGAACTTTTTTTTTTTTTTTGGCCGCACGGCATGCAGTATCTTAGTTCCCTGAACCAGGGATCCAGCCCAAGCCCCTGCAGTGGAAGCGCAGAATCTTAACCACTGGACCGCCAGGGAAGTCCTGGACACTGGAACTTTTACCAAAGCTTCTCCACCATTGTGCTTGCAAAAAGATGGATCCACCCATGTGCAACTGCCACTCCGTTTGAATCACGTTCACCTTCTGGGGGCACACGTGCATCTGCTTAGCGGAACCTGGGTCATATGCAAGACCCTAGTTATGAAAGAGTTCAGGTGCTGGGAGGTTTAGAAAGGGTCAGAGTGGATGTTGTACAAGCCAATCTATGGAATCTGTCACAATGACCGTATCTACTTCAGGTAACTTGTGTGACAGAATGGTGGTAGTCATGAGGGTCACAATAAAGATAATAGCTAGCATTTTTTGGAGTGCTTTCTGTGTGTCCAGCACTGTGCTAAATATTTTATGTACATTATCTCATTTAATCCTCAAAGAAAAGCTATGAGGTTGATACTATTTTTACCCTCGCATTAGAAGCGAAGACATTGAAGCACAGAGAGTTAATGAACTTGCCCCTAGTCTTGTAGTCAGTAGAGTCAAGATTCAAACTCAGGTCTGTCTAAAACGAAAGTCTGTGCTTTCAGCTAGTGTAGTGATGATGCTTTATATTTTACCATTTTTTTTAGTCCATCCATGAGGACCAGCTTGACTAGCTGAGTCTGTGTTTCTCAAGTTTCTAGAAGACTTTTGCAAACACTGGGACTCTGATACTTGTGTAACTGGAAAAACATATTAGATCTTCTGAATGTGAAATCCAAAGAAGGGGTACATCTGACCAGTCCTGGATTATATCACCTTTGTGTCAGATCTAAGGTGACCAGCCAATGATAAGAGATGCACTAAATGGAAAAGGATGGAAAAAGCATGACAATTCTATATCCTGTACAACCTATATAGGTTGCTTTATTTAAAGTGGGGGGAACCCTTAAAAAGACTAACCTTAACTCTAGGCAAAACTTAAATGATGGGCTTCCCTGGTGGCGCAGTGCTTGAGAGTCCGCCTGCCGATGCAGGGGACGCGGGTTCGTGCCCCGTTTCGGGAGGATCCCACGTGCCGCGGAGCGGCTGGGCCCGTGAGCCATGGCCGCTGGGCCTGCGCGTCCGGAGCCTGTGCTCCGCAAATGGGAGAGGCCACAACAGTGAGAGGCCCGCATAACGCAAGAAAAAAAAAAAAAACTTAAATGATTTTCTTCTCTTTCTTCTCTTTCTTCATTCTGAAAGCCAGAGCCAGCCAGACAAGACAGGGCGTATACTGTTGCACAAAATCCTGCTGTATTTTGAGCCTCCAGGCTGAGGAGCAAATGCAATTAACATTCCAAGGTGTGAATTATTTCCTCACCATATGAAGCCCTGAGGCATCTTATTGTGATTACAAAGGCTGGACTAACTGCAACTTTCTTAATGTAAAGTGTACACAGTAAAGATATACAGAAAAGTTCTTAAAAGTTATAAACCCAAACATTGCATAGTGCTTAGAACTCCTTTAATCACAGAACAGGAGACAGTTTCTAAAGAGCTTGCAGTTCAGTGCCTTCCCACCTCCTGTTTCTAAGTTAAAACAAAACAAAACAAAAAACTAAGACTCAAACCAACTCCACTGGAATCATCCTTTAATCTCATTCTAAACTTGTGTCATCCTGTTGAATAGAGGCCCACAGGGAACAGGGCCCAGCAAATCCCTGGACCTCCTGGTCTCTGGTGAAGACACGGCTCCTCCCCTGAACTGGCTTCCTTAAAGCTAAGGTATTTTCTCTTGTGCACACAGAGCAGTATTTTCCAAAATGTACTGTGGAAATCACTGGAGGGGTCAGCAGGTGTGTACATACATGAACTTTAAGTGGTTTGTGAACAAGTATTTTTAAATTTTCACATTTTTTAGTTTAAATGTATATTGAGAAAAATATATAACATCAAATATGAGATTCATGGATGTGATTGCTTATAACACGGCTAAGAGTTTAAAAAAAGGAGGGACTTCCCTGGTGGTGCAGTGGTTAAGAATTCGCCTGCCAATGCAGGGGACACGGGTTCGAGCCCTGGTCCAGGAAGATCCCACATGCCGCAAAGCAACTAAGCCCTTGTGCCACGACTACTGAGCCTGCACTCTAGAGCCCGCGAGCCACAACTACTGAGCCCGGGCGCCTAGACCCCGTGCTCCACAACAAGAGAAGCCACTGCAATGACAAGCCTGTGCACTGCAACAAAGCATCCCCCGCTCGCAGCAACGAAGACCCAACACAGCCAAAAATAAATAAGTAAATAAATAAATAATTAAAAAGGAGGAATCACTGCAAGAAATACATATATTAACCAAGTAGTTGTTAAATAAACCAATCAAATGCTACTTTAGTCAGCAAAACTGTAAATTGCTCAGGTGATAGAAATGTGGGAAACTGTCAAAGGGGAGGGTGACTGGATTCTGGCACCTACTCTGTTATGTCCAGCTGGGGAGATCTCGTTTTAATTTTTATTTTTTTAACACAATTTAAAAATATACTTCATTGGGCTTCCCTGGTGGCGCAGTGGTTGAGAGTCCGCCTGCCGATGCAGGGGACGCGGGTTCGTGCCCCTGTCCGGGAAGATCCCACATGCCGCGGAGCGGCTGGGCCCGTGAGCCATGGCCGCTGAGCCTGTGCGTCCGGAGCCTGTGCTCCGTAACGGGAGAGGCCACAACAGTGAGAGGCCCGCGTACAGCAAAAAAAAAAAAAATCTATATATCTATATATAGATATATATACTCCATTTACAGTTATTATAAGATATTGGCTATATTCGCCTTGTTGTACAACACATCCTCATAGCCTATCTTACATCCGGTAGTTTGTACCTCCCACTCCCCCACCCAGCCAGGAAGATCGTGAACAAGTCACTTCCTCCGGTAAACTTCAGTTTGTAAAATAAGAGGGATATTAGGGGAAATGTTGGAAAGTGGGGCTGTTCTTGTTCCAGGAGCCCAGGACTCCCCAAGGTGTCTGGGGGGCTGGCTGAGGAAGAAGGAAGAGGCCAGCTGTCTATGCTCCAGCCCCCAGAGCAGCTTTCATTGGTTTTACATATCAGGCTTCTAATAGAAATTGGTTTGAAAACAGGGTTTCACTGATTTTTAAAAAGTCTGAAAATGTTCTTCTCAGCCTGAAAATATAATATTTTTATATTTTGCTTTTATAAACCATAACTAACCAAAAAACTAATGATATTTAAATAAGCTCAACAAGAGTGAGGCTTGTTTCAGGAATTTTGGCCAAATAATAACAGATAACATGTTTTGATCACAGAGTATTTACCAGGCACTGTGCTATAGACCTCATAGTATATACCAGGCACTGTGCTATAGATTTTGTTTTGACAAAACAAAATTGAAAACAAAACCAAACCACCACCATGAGGTAATTAACTCCATTTTATAGATGAGAACACTGAGGCTCAGAGAGGTTATGCATTTGGCTTAGGTCACCCAGTTTGTTTCTGGTCAGGATATAACCCAGGCAGTGTGAATCCAAACCCTTCGCCTGTATTGCTGTTTTTTTGCCCCTGGGAGGAGAGAGTGAGGTGCTCTAGTCTGAAGGCCAGTATCCTGGGGGTTGGAGATCTCCAGCAATATAACCATCCAGGTAATCCCACTTATCTCAACTTCACGTACAGCTGCCCTGCACATCTCCAGTTACCCAGCATCCATGAGCCAATTTTCAAAGACTCTACCCATTCATCTAGGTGTTTGGCAGCTGTGGTCCAAGCATGCTGCTTTTGGCTAAATCATGGGTGATTTCTATGTCACTGTACAGTCTTTGGTGTGAGGGTTCACCTGTGTGTGGGCTCACCAGCCACTTGCAGTTGAGTTCCTCATGTTCTGAAAGCACTCTGGGTTCTCAGGCTAGGTCCCTTGTTCATATTCATTTTCATTCTGTACCCCAGTGCTGGGCCTACCTACTGTCTGATCCACAATTACATTCCTGC
>NW_006779100.1:1753361-1815733 GCF_000442215.2 Lipotes vexillifer | reverse complement strand
TTCCTGCTCCTGCCCTCACCTAGTTTCCCTTTTCCCAGACCCATGACTGACTTGAACACAATTTTTTCCTCTCTCTCCACCCAACCCCCATTCTGCTGCTCCTGGGGAAAAAGCAGAGAACCCCTTTGAGATTTCCAAAACTTCTTTTTTTTCTTTTTTTTTTTTGCTAGTAACAATGGAGGGGACATAATAATCATTTTTATTTAACAATCACTAATAGAGTGCTTACCTTATTACCAAACACCACTCTAAGTGCTTTACAATGAGTAACTCGTTGATTCCTTATAATGACCCTGAGGTAGGTACTATCATTATCCTTGTTTTGTAGATGAGGAAACTGAGGCACGGAGAGATTAGGAAACTTGCCAAGGGTCTTTTAACAAATAAGTCACAGATTTTATATTCAAAACCAAGATTGTGTAGCTCCAGTTGGTGGGCGCCTGTTAGCCACCACGTGCTGATGCTTTCCAAAAGAAAAACGTTAACAGAAAGTAACAAGAGAAGGTCGGAAGTTGGAAGTCATCTTAATTCTTTTTTTTTTTAATTGAAATATAGTTGATTTACAATCTTGTGTTAGTGTCTGGTATACAGCAAAGTGATTCAGTTTTACATATATATTCCTTTTCAGATTCTTTTCCATTATAGTTTATTACAAGATATTGAATATATTTCCCTGTGCTATGCAGTAGGGCCTTGTCGTTTATCTGTTTTATACATAGTATTACAGTTTGCAGTTTGCAATTAGCAGATACATCTTAATTCTTTATGGTCCTCCAAGACTTTCAAATGCCTCTTACAACATTCCTTCATGGTTTGTGCTGCTGGGCTGTTGATTCCCTCTTCATCTAGTGCCGTCTGCATATCCCCCAAGGCCCGGGTCTCAGTAAACGACCATTAGAGAGGGCAGGATACTGGGTCTCTGCTGAAATCCTCCCAGGTCTTTTTTATCATTTCGGTCATTTCTCCCCAGCTTCAAGTGTGCTTTTGTTTACAACAGCCTAACCTGTGACTCTTCGGGAGCCCCTCTTCCCTCAAGGGCAAGGTTTTGGAAGTGCTGAGAAGTTTTCATCCTCCTGGGGTAGTCCTTAACAGATGGCCACTGGTGGGGAGTGGGAATGCCTTGCCTTCGTTTGGAAGAGACACAGGTGTGACTTACATTCCAGAGGCCCCTGCAGCATCAGGCCCAGTGGCAGCCTTGCTGGTTTCTTCCCTTTCCCCTCTGTCCACTCCTTTACTGATTTCTCCTGGGAGCCCTTCCTTAATAAATCATGTGTCCACATTTCCTCACCTCAAGCTTTTGTTCTGGGAAACCCAACCTAGAAAAAACTTTAAAAAAAGAAAAACACCTTAAATGTTAAAAGAAATAGTGCTGCCTGATTTCAGGATAATTTAATAGAGCCAAGCCTGTTCCTTCTTAGCATCCTGATGGATCTAATGCTCAACTGAGCATTTTATTTACATTTTCATTCATCTTTGTAAGAGTTAATAGTGCCCAGTCCTTACGTTGCTCTTTTATTTCTTTGAAAGGTTTCTGCAATTCTTCCTCTCTCTAGGGACTCACTGGAAAGGATTGACTTAAACAGGGGTTAAAAATGTGTGTTACCCCAAACCCCTACCACCTTTCAGGAAGCAGTATCTCAAGTCATTCTTTGTCCCCCAGGACATGCACACGTGAACAAGCACGCACACACACATACATGCAGATATACTCACATATATGTGCACAAAGCATGTGCTTACATGCATGCACCTGTACATGCACATACAAATACACATGCATGCACACAATACTCATATATATGCACACACAAACCATGCAAACACATGCATGCATGCATGCATACACACATACACATATATGTGCCACAGTTAGGATACAGATTTCTGCCCGTCTGTCTGCCTAAGCAGTTCTCTGAGGAATCTCCTGATGCTTCTTTTTACTTGTATAGCTTCCCAGAGGAGTATGAAGGACCCTGATGGCTGTCAACAGAGTGTCAAGTGTGGCTCTGAGCCAAATGATATAATTTGAAATGTAATGAGAAAAATAGAAGGCACTGAGGAAAAAAAGAAGGCAAATTATAAAATTTCTTTGGGCAGTTTTTAAAACACAGCTGGCCTGTTCAATCATCCTAAAAGTTTTTTTAAAGTCTAAGGGGGCATACAAAATTACCTTTAATTGAATGTTTACTACAGCTTTCATATTACTGTTAGGTCAAGTTTATAATACAGTAGATTCTGAACAGAGCTGTATTTATTACTATGTTGTGTGTATGTCGATTGTTATCTCAATAAAACTGGGGGTTGGGGGGAAGGACTATTAAAAAATATTTTCTGTAGAAGCTAAAAGAATCCCTGACAGGTGACTTTCACATCAAAGAGGGGAATTTACATGTGATGAGTGTTACAGAAGGAACTGAATCCTCTTGGGAGGTGTTGCTTCTCTCCTAGCCCATAAGAACCAACAATGAGGACTCCTCATCTATGAGGTACTGTGCTAAGCACCCTCCGTGAGTTATCTCAATTACTTCTCACAGCGCTGCTATGTGGGAGATAGCATTATTCAGTGAAAAAACGGAGGGTTACAGAAAGTTAAGTAGCTCACTTGAGGCGACCAGCAATTATCTGGCAGGTCTGGATTCAAATCAAAATCTCTAGCACCAAAGCCCGTGGCCTTAAACAATAAAAGGAATGAGGGGGAAATACCAGTATATGTAAGTGAACACCTGGATAACCCTCTACCCTTGTGTGGCTCTGCCTGCCTAGACTTAAAGTCAGGCCAGAGCCTCCAAGGTATGTGGCCCAAAGGGACCATGTGAATTTCTTATACCTTAGGACAGGTCACTCAATGATCATAGCTGATACTTATGAGTGTTTTCCAGGTGCCAAGCACTGGTAAGATCTTCACAAGCATTATCTCACTTAAACCTCAAAGTCCAAAGCTGTGAGGCATGTAGTATAGTGACTTTGTTTTACAGATGAACATAGGCTCAGAGAGGCTGGTTTGCTTGCCCATGGCCACACAGCTCAGAAGCAGCAGACCTGGCCTTCAAACCCAGATCTGGTCTGAGTTCAAGCCACATACTTAACTCCCTCTCCTATACTGCCCTCCAAAGTACTAAGCATAAGACAAATTGAATAGTCTGGGTCTCAAATACATCCTTAAAACCCTACCAGGTCTCTCAATTAAAACTGGAAAAAGATAAAAAAATAGTGCTTTTTTCAGATATTTCCAAATTGTGATTTTTTTTTTTTTTTTTTGTTTTTTTGGCCTATGCAGCACCTAAATCTCATTCCCTTTTAGTTGGAATTCCATTTTTGGAAGGTCTTGAAGGGAGGGTCCCTGCCTGCAGCGGAAGCTCAGAGAGGTCAGATAGTCCCCGTCCTGCTTCCTGGCTCAGCCAACGGGATGCTCCAGCAGAGAAAGATGGCTATGGAGGGACGGTGATGCAAAGACACAGGAGCCCTTAGAGAGCACTCACAGCAGTGCCTGTGGCCGTGAGTAATATCCTGTGTCACAGTGCCTGTGGCCGTGAGTAATATTCCTGTGTCACGTCTTTGGCTGGGTTTCCTGCTGACTCACTTCCATTGGTTCCTGCCTGTTTCCTGGGGCCTGTCACTCAGCCTCCGCACCCATTCTATGACCCACCAATATCTTTCCAGTACTCTCTCTTTCTGTTCAGGTAAACTGCAGGTTGCTTCTGATGTGTGCAACCAAGAACCTGACGAGTGCGAAATTATTCCTGCATTTGGAATTACATAGGTAGAGGCGAAGATAAACCCTTATCTTAGACTTCCACAGATGATAAAGAATGTACTCTTTTCTGAGATCCCAGGCTAGGGACATAAGTACGTCTTTGTACTTGGGTAACAACAATCTTTTGTACATTGGGGCTATAAGGAGCTTTCCTGTGAAGGCCAGAGGCTGTCAGTAGCACTCTAAGTATTAAAAAACAGACACACACACACACACACACACACCCCAACACACACATGCACTCACACAAGATAAAGGTGTTATCTGACAATGATGGAGAGAGAGACTAATTCCTTTCCTAAAGAAACATGCTATGGAGAGGGCATTTGGAAAACAGATCTTTAAATATTTTGTAGTTATGTGGTTTGTTCCTAAAAAACATCAGTGTGCACTCACAAAAGTGCTCATAGCTGCACACTTTTAAATTTGGAAGTCAAAATTTCTAATTTAAGGTAAGAAGTTCATGTTTCAGGGGATTTTGAATCCATTTGTTAGTTTAGAGAAACAACTTGACTGACCTCAGGGAAAATGGAAATACACTAACTGCATTACAAGAGTAGCAGCACCCTTGCAGAGTTAGTGACTAGGGCTGAAAAACTAATGTCATTAGAGGAAACTTGTAAGTGAGGGTAGCCATTAAAGAAGTAACAAAATAAACTGACCTTTAGAGCCAGAACTTTGAAAAGATCAATAAATCAAGATGCTGAAAAATAATGAAAAAAGTCCCATCACAATGCTCTCGGTAAAAATATTATGATAAACAACATTCATAATATTTTATGTTTTATAATATATTATAACAGTATATTAAATATCATTAATAATATTGCTACTATTAGACATTTGAGTGAGAACAAAAAGTAATATATTATTAAATAAAACAGAATAGTTTAGAATATGTGTAGAATGTTTAAGTAAATAAATAAACCTCTACTGGGCATGAGTGCTTAAATTTTTTTAGTGATAGAAATACGCCTTCAAAAAAGTTTGAGTACCATGGGCCTAAACTATTACATTATAAAGCAAAATGACCCTGTGAATTGACCTTAAGGGGCCATAGTGCATAGCGTTTCTCAAACTCCTCTAGTCATGGAATGTACGGAGAGATGAGGATTCCAAGAAGCCTTCTGTGGACAATGCTGTGTGATGGTTAAGAGAGTGGCCCTGCATGGCAGTCAGAGCTGGATTTAACTACCAGCCTCATCACACACTAGCTGGGTGCCCTGAACATGTTACTAAATCTTTTTGACCTTCTGTTTCTTACCTGTAAAATGGGGCTAGGAATAGCACCTCATATGCTTGTATAAACTTTTAAAATGATACTGTATATAAGTGCCTAGTATTGTATATAAGTGCCTAGTATTATATATAAGTGCATAGTACCTGACATCTTGTAATCACTTCTTGAGAGGAAGCTTCTATTATTACATGATACTAGAAAGTTAGGATAATTGTTTAGAGAGCTGTCATCTTCCACAAATACACGTCCTCAGGGCAAGGGTTGAGTCATCTATTACAAGTCCTATTAACACTTAGCTGCCGTAGACATTCATGAATGAATGAAGAAATGAATGATAGAAGCAGAATTCTCTGAAATGAAAGTTTGGGAAACTAAGTATAGCACCAAAGACTGAAGGAAAAACATTTCTTTCTTGGTTGTCTATAACTCACCTTTTAATGACTAGACCAGAACACTCATATAGGATGAGTATTCATAGTAGCTTTTGTTACCTAGACAGTTGATAACAATTAGCCAGTAATTAATTGTTTCCATCTGCTCCCCTTTGATTCATCATTCAAAACAAATTTATTATGGTTCTCCTGTGGTTTGGTATTGCTAGGAGCCAGAAGTCTAGCACAACCTGAGATGAAGACAAGATGACTACAAGTGCTTTAAAGGTCAAGGGAGTAAGGACTGGGGTGGCCAGGGAACGTTCAGCCATGGGGGCATAAGATAGGCTTCCCCCTCCCCCCTCCAGCTTTATTGAGTATAATTGACAAAATTGCAATATATTTAAAGTATATAATGTGATCATTTGCAATACTTATACATTGTGAAATGATTACCACAATCAAGTTAATTAACTCATCCATCAACTCACCATTTTTTGTCTTTTTTGTTTTTGTTTTTGGTGAGAATGCTTAAGATCTACTCTCTTAGTAATTTCAAATACACAATACAGTATTATTAATGACAGTCACCATGCTGTACATTAGATCCTCAGAACATATTCATCTTATAACTGAAAGTTTGTGCCCTTTGACCACCATCTCCCCTCTTCCCCCACTCCCCAGCCCCTGGCAACCATCAGTTTACTCTCTGTTTCTATGAGTTTGACTTTTTTTTTTTAGATTCCACATGTAAGTGATACCATACAGTATTGTCTTTCTCTGTCTGGCTCAGGTGGGTTTTAAAGGGTAAACAGAAGAAAAATTATTTCAGGCCCAGATAAAACAAGTGAAGGCATAATAGAGTCAATTTCTATCTCTCATTTCCCTTTGTGGGCTCTTCCCCAGCCCCTGCTGTTCCTATTACAGTGTTTAAATAGTTCTAATGATACAACTGCTACTCCTGATGTCATATTTATTGATCAATAAATAACTCAAATAAGTCCTGGGCTTCACATGGCCCGGTTTTGGAGTGGTATTGTATTCAGAAAAAGAATCCAGAAACCAAAAGTGAAAGGTAATTCCTGTGTACTTTCTTCAATTTACAACTCAAAGTAACACTTGAGAAAGTCACTTTCGGTCAATTCCCCTGGTCTCCAATCAGCAGCTGCTAAGCCCTCTCTCTTTCCATTTCTTTCTTTCTTTTTTTTTTTTTGTAAATTAATTAATTAATTTATATTTGGCTGCGTTGGGTCTTCGTTGCTGCGCACGGGCTTTCTCTAGTTGCTCAGAGCCGGGGCTGCTCTTCGTTGCAGCGCGCGGGCTTCACATTGCAGTGGCTTCTCTTGTTGCAGAGCACGGGCCCTAGTTGCAGGGGCTCAGTAGTAGTGGCGCACGGACTTAGTTGCTCCGCAGCACTTGGGATCTGCGCCACCAGGGAAGCCCCTCTTTCCATTTCTTAGTACCCACTGGTGTCAGTTGGGGTTGCATTCAGCTGCATGTAATGACACCTGTACACACCTGTGTAACTAAATGGAGGTTTTATTTTCCGTATGTAACCAGAATTCCAGGGGTAGGCAGTTCAGGGCTGGTATCACTGCTTGAGGAAGTGTCTGGGGCCACAGTTCCCTTTAGTTTTCATCTTTTGCAAAATGGTTGCTTCACCTCAAGGCTTTGAATCTGTGTTCTCAGCAGGACGAAGGAGAGGAATGAAAAGCAAATGACAAAAGCTTCATGCATGCCAGCTGAGCCTGTCTTCTTATTTTTCTTTTTTCTTTAAATTCAGGAAAATAATAGTGTTTTAGAAACTCTACCCCTTGGAGTTCTGCTTATATCTTATTGGGAGTATTGGGTTAATTGGCCATCCTTAACAGAAAGAGAGTCTGGAAAGGTAAGGATTTTTGTTTGTTTGTTTTTTTAAAGTGGGCACATTGTCGCCTAAGAACAAAAATGGGGGAGAAAGGAAAGAATGATGGTTAGGCAGCTGGCGGTGTGTGCTGTATTTCTCTCCACCGAAATGCTCCCTGAACCTCTGCTAACACACAGGTACACATATAAACTGCCCTCTCATCTCCCCCTCTCTTTCCACTACAATTCTCTTCTTTCTTTCAGGAGTCAAACTGGATCTTTTTTTATTCCAGCTTTTTGGGGGCTCCTATCCTCAACTGGGAAATACCTACTGGATGACAGGCACTGTGCCAAGCCCTTTATAAGTATTATTTTATTTAACTCTCATTACAGCCTACAAAGCAGGTACTTTTATTATCATCCCATGTATAGATGTGGAAAGTGACGCTTAGAGTGATGAATTAACTTGCCAAGGTCACGTAGTTAGTAAGAGAGTTAGAGGTAGTGCTGTCATTTGAACTCTGATGTCTCAGGTAGAAACTGACTTTGAGATGGAGATTTGTAGACAGGAAGTTCATTGTGAAGTGCCTTCAGGATTAACACCTGTCGGGGAGCAAGAAAGCAGGATTGGCCAGAAGAAGTGAAGCTAAGACATAGTTGCAACAAAGGGTTTGGCCAATCCCATGAGGAGCTTTGGAGTTGAGAAGGCCCATCAGTGTAATCCCACCTGGAGGCAAAGGTCTCAAGGGCCAGGCCTTTAGAAGTGGGGGTCCCCTAAACTGGAAGTGGGTTCTCATAGGGAGGGGGTTTGACCTTGGGCAAGGTAGTTCTCTTCAACTGATGGTAATTTCTCTATAGGGTCTCAGACAGCCATCAGCTACTAACCCTCCCAGCAGCAGGGGTAGGGGTGGGGAACGAGGGCTTCGGTCCTGAAGTGGATACCATGGCGTCCACTATTGTCAAACCCTTGCACTATTCAAATCCACTTTCTTTATATAAGTTCTGGGAATAGTTCCTACAGATTCTGGGGGGAAATTTACAAGAGTATAGTTAGTAGGATGAATGACAGCCCTCACCACTGTCACTGGTCTTAAGACCACACTGATCATCTCCCTTCCCTTGCCTTTCTGGAGCCCCCTGACCCTAAGGTAGCATCTATGCTACTCTCAGTGGCTTTCATAGTAGGATGACCCAAACACACATCCCTGAGAGGGTCTGAGCCCCTAGTCACCACATCCTTTTCAGATGTGGCTGCTGTAGTTGTCTATTTACCATCAGAACTGAACAAGGGAATACCAAGAGATGTCCCTGGAGATTGCCAGACATATTCTACTCTGCCCCCTGTTGTGTAATAGCAGCTCTACCTCTTCCTCAGGATCAGGGTCAATTATCCCTGAAGATGGTGACTTCTTTCCTTGCCTGCTAGTGTCTTAGTACGAACAGCCCAAAGTGACTGGGAGGCAGGCATAGCTTGAAGTTTAATGGGACTATTGCTGGGTCCCCTGGTGGAAGTGTTCTCCCTTTGGGAACAAGGATCTCTAGTCCTACAGAGCCCAGAGTTGTGGGGATGGGAAACACAAACTCCCCAAATGGATCACTGGGGTTGATGTGAAGCAGGGCCACTCCTTCTACCCCTCAGCTCTCAGATCCACGAATCCTGCCTATTGGGGACATAGCAGTACATAATGGTCTTTGATTAGGGTGCATTATTTGTCCTGGAGGATGGTGCCCCATCCTCTCAGTGTATCATCTCTAATCTGGACCTCAGTTGTGCCTTCAAATGGCCATTCCATTACTCTGTTGGACTGGCAGTTTCTGGCCAGTGGGGTATGTTATAGGACCGATAGATATATGGTCATGTATCCACCGCTTTACACACCTCTTTTATTGTAGCGAGGTTTCTTTGATCCACTGCTGTGTTATGTAGGATCCTGTGTGAGTGGATCAAATATTCTCTAGACCCTTAGACAGTGGTGCTGGCTAAAAACAAAGAAACCAGCCAACCAACCTGAGGGCAGGAAAAGCAAACCCATACCCAGAATGTGTATCTATTCCAGTCAAGATAAATTACTGTTCCTTCTAGGATGCAGGAAGTCAATTTGCCATCAACTGGCTGGTTGGTTTCCTTTGAGGGATGGTGCCATAGTGGGGACTCAGTTTTGCTCTCTGTTGCTGGCAGGTTGGGCACTTGGAGGCATCACTAGCGCAATCAGCCTTGGTGAGCAAGAGCCCGTGCTGTCGGACCCATGCATAGTCTCCATCTCTACCACTGTGGCTACTCTCCAAGTGCACTCTAATCTCTGCCCTTCTCCCAGGGGATGCAGGGTTTGGTTTTTTTTTTTTTTTTTTAATTGAGAATCTTGGCTAGGTTGGTGCTAGGCAGTTTCAGAAGCTTCCACTTGGCTTTCCCCACTATAACTACTCATCCCACAGGCCAAGGAACTAATGTGGGGCTTCTGCTAACTACCAAGTATGTCTATTCTAATTATACACTCAGGGAGGACCAGAGGACTCATTACTATATGCACTTACTGGAAATCCAGTCTTCTTTAGTCATTAGGTTCTGGGTCTGCACATTGGCTGAGGTCCAGGAACCAGGCAGAGGATTGTGACTTTTTATTGCGGCAGCTTGCCTCAGCCTCCTCCTCATTCATCCTTGAGTTTTAAAAGGTGTACACAAAATTTGGGCAGCCACTATGCAAAACAGTATGTAGGTGCCTTAAAAAGCTAAAAATAGAGCTACCATGTGATCCAGCAATCCCACTCCTGGGCATATACCTGGAAAAGATGAAAACTCTAATTTGAGTGTTCATAGCAGCACTATTTACAATAGCCAAGATATGGAAGCAACCTAAATGTCCATTGACAGATGAAGGGATAAAGAAGATGTGGTATATATAAATAAAAACACACACACACACACACACACACACACACACACACACACACACACACGGAATACTACTAAGCCATAAAAAAGAATGAAATATTGCCATTTGCAGCAACATGGATGGACCTAGAGAATATCATACTAAGTGAAGTAAGTCAGACAAAGACAAATATTATAACCACTTATACGTGGAATCTAAAAAATAATACAAATGAATCTATTTACAAAACAGAAACAGACTCACAGACATAGAAAACAAATTTAGGGACTTCCCTGGTGGCGCAGTGGTTAAGAATCTGCCTGCCAATGCAGGGGACATGGGTTCGATCCCTGGTCCGGGAAGATCCCACATGCCGTGGGGCAACTAAGCCTGTGTGCCACAACTACTAAGCCTGCACACCTAGAGCCTGTGCTCTGCAACAAGGGAAGCCACCGCAGTGAGAAGCCCACGCACCGCAACAAGCAGTAGCCCCTGCTTGCCTCAACTAGAGAAAGCCACGCACAGCAATGAAGACCCAATGCAACCACACACACACACAAAAGAAAAAAGAAAACTTATGGTTACCAAAGGGGAAAGGGCTGGGGGAAGGATAAATTAGGAGTATGGGATTAACAGATATACACCACTATGTATAAAATAAACAATAGGCATTTACTGAATAACACAGGGAACAATATTCAATATCTTGTAATAACCTATAACGGAAAGTAATTTGAAAAAAATATATGTAACTGTATCACCTTTGCTGTATACCTGAAACTAACACAATATTGTAAATCAACTATACTTCCAAAAAAAAAAAAAGTGTACACAATGAACACTGGTTGGCTGCCCATCTCAGTTTCCTTTAGGTACACAGTGTTCTATTAACTATCTCCATAGCTCTCTGTGGGTCATGTCCCCTTGGTTGCCACTCTTAACAATGCCACTTAATTCTGTTGGTTAAGCGCTGCCACTTGGTCTCTATTTCTTCAGGATCCTGTCAGGCCTGTTGTTATCAGGAAGCCTAGCTCTGTAACAGTATCTTCTGTCATCAGCCCAGGCCTGCAGAGAGGAGTGTAGTAGTGAGGCTGATGTCCCTTCCCCTAGTGCATTCCTTGTTGGCTTGTGCTAAGTGGCAGAACGTAGTCAGTTGGTGGGATGTACGCAGTATATCCCTCTAGCCTGCCCGCTACCCTGCGTCTTTTGCTCCCTTCTTCTATCGTCTGCCATGACAGCTCCAGCCTTTCTGTTTCACCTACGGTGGACCACTGCTTTCTCCAAGCTTCCTAGAACCATCCCAGCAACGTGTTAGCACTATCTCCTGGATTCCTTGCCTCTGTGTTAATACTGTAGAACGGGAATATGCTCATGTGAGTAAACTCTGCTTTGTCTGGTGTTACGCTGTCCTCTTTCCTCCGCAGCTCAGCACCCTGGGGACTTGATCGCACACATATACTCCCAGCTTCTGCAAGTGTGTATGCGTTAGCTAGGTCCTTTAGCTCTTTCCGCTTGCATAGTACCTCTCCTCCTTTGGCAGGTCCAGCAATTCCTCAGTGGGGTTATTTTGTGACTTGGCTTTAGTTATTGGTCTGGTAGGAAATGTACAGGTAGATCCTGAGAGCCTTGCAGGGTAGAGACTTCATTTTCAAGCAGGGGGCAGGGCACTTCTACAAACCCAGCGCTCAGGGTGATGTGGGACTTGAAGGTGTCTCAGTGCCTTTACCCAGATACCCCATCCGAAGTGTCAGGACCCCTCTGCTTCCTGGCTATAGCCCTGATCTTGGCATAGCACACTTCCCAGAGCTGAGAAGTCAACCTTTTGGGAGTTCTCCTACGCTGCTAATTCAGTCCTGGGCCTGATCCCCTGCTTTTTCTGCCTCCTCCCCCTCCCCCACCTCATTTATATGCTGCTAAGGAGGCACTCTAGCTTTCATCCTAAGCCTTTAGTTGGTGATTAATCACCCTCAACTTTGCATTGTCTTTTCCTGAAGCTTAGATTTACTCCATCTATAGCTATCCAATCCCGTAGTTCTTAAATTGCTATTTCCCCCATATAGGGTAGGATTCAGTAGAAAGAGAAGCTGGACTAAATGCAGTCACAGCTGAGGCCTCAGCTGACCCCTTGGGAGCTGATCCCTTAAGGGGACTCTGGAGTGGGAAGGGCCCTCCAGGGTGGTCTCACCCTGAGGCTGCATCTCCTGGTCATTTGTGTGGGCTCCCCTGGGCAACGGTGTGACCTGCTCCAGGTAGTTGTTTTAATGAGGGCAATTCCCGGAAAGGGATTCTGTTGAGCGCTGTTGGCCACCAACACTTCCAGGGCTGGGGAAATGGGCGCCTCGGTCCTAAGAAGTTGCTTGCTCCTTGGCATGCTGGAGGTAGGAGAGAGAAGAGAATAGAGGGAATGCTCCTCTTGAAGAGCTTGAAGAAAACAATTGGCAGATTGTTGCCTGACCAAGAAACAGAAGATGAGTGAAAGAGATGCATTTAAAACTATATCAAACACTAGTAGTTTCCCTAAACCCTCTTGTGTGGGACGGTGCAGAATGGGGGATGTTAGGACACAAAATTCTGATTTACTCTGAAGGCCATGTCTTCCTACGAGACCAGAGCTAGTCAAACTGGTGCTCCATGGGCTAAATTCAGATAGCAGACGTATTTTGTTTGGCTGCACAGTGTTTAAAAAAATGTGAATTGGCTGCCACTGTGTAAAAATTGGAAGAGTTTTGTATGTAAGTTCAGAGCTCCTGCTTGTCTTGAGTAATGGAAGATCTAGCAACACTGTGTCAACATTCCTGCAGGGCAGGAATTGACTGGAGTTGAGTGACAGCTGCTCCTTTACGTGAGGGGATGTGCTCCATAGTTCACCAGTCTCTATGTGTGAATTTCTGAACTTCTTTGGCATTTTTGTTTAGAATTCCTGCTATACTGTGCGTGATATATATAATAGGTGTTTGGGCACTTAATATTGGTTCAGTGGAATTGAATGAATTTGATTGGAGAGGAGGTTTGGAGCGACCTCCAATTGTAATGAGTGGCTTGGCACTCAGGGGAGGCCCCGGGACAACAAGTGCTGATTAGGATAAATTAATGACATGCTGGCTGGAGCCTGCGTAAAGCAAGATGAGCAGAGAGCAAAGGCCTGAAGTTTGGGTGTCTTACCATAGAGTTAGAGAGGAATGGGGAATTAGGGGAACCAGAGAAGGAGAGGAAAGGGAAGCATAGAGGGACCTTGGCAATGAAATGTCACTGGAGGCAAGGGAGCCAAGAGTTTGGGCAGTTACATCCAGTTTAGCAAAGATGAGAGGAATGGACAGGCAAAAAGCCATGCCAACAGGGAAGTAATTAGGGACTTTCAGAGGAAGCATGAGAAAAGGAAAGATAGATTGTGGGTCTGGAAGTTTGGCCCCGAAGTAGAGGCCCTGGGATCCTTCGTGGGCATATGAATGAGAGCCTTTTGGGGGGTCCTAATTGGGGAAGGCATAGATGGACATTGGTTTAATATTCATCCTTTTCTTCAATACTGTGAGCATCATTTCTGACATCATCTAAAAGAAATTAGTCAGTATTCATGTTGCATCCTTAAAGAATGGACAAAAGAACCATCCAGACTCTGTCCTCTTGTTCTATTGGAATGAAATATTAATTAACTTAATATGTATTTTGGACAATCACCAGCCGGCAGAGACTGGAAACTTCTCTCACAGATATATCTCTCTGTATAAGTGCTATTGGCTTTGTGGGTTTTCTGTGGTAAAATTAAAATTCTGGTTTTGCTCTACCTTGTCACCCAGTTAGTAACCTGCTATGTGGCCTCACTGGCTCATATTAGTATGTGCTCAGAATGTGTATACTCACTTTAACATTAGCCTAAGTAAAGTGTATTGAGGAAGATGAAATTAAAAAGAACACATTCCAAAGTTCACGTTAGACATAGATAGATCATCCATTGTTTTGAATGTAAACCTGGAAAACCATCATGACCCAATTCCACACGAAATCATTTCAACTCTGGTATTGGGGGCACAGGGAATGCCTTTGTTTCAGAAGAGCCACAACCTGTCTCTATTGTCTTTGGGGTCAAACCACCTGGGTTTGCATCCTGACTCTGACACCTACCAACCAACTCTATGACTTCAGCCAAATCACAGAACCTCTTGTGACCCAGCCTCATTACATGAGGGTAATACCTATTGGAAAGCCTCGTTGAAAGAGTTAAATGAGAGGATGAATGTGTTGAATTAATAATGTATGCGAAGCCCTTAAAGGCTTTTTGAGGATGGTGAAAGTTGAATCTTTCTATTATCAACTGCGCAAAAGTTTTATTAACTCGGGTGCCTATCAGTTCAGCAGAGGAAGTCGACTGGGATTCCGGAGTCTGAGTACTTTGCCATTGGGTCTAGCATTGGGATTTAAGAGAACGTTTAAAAAGAAAAAAATCACCGAATCTCCCTTGGCCTTACTTTTTCCTGTTACTCAGCAGGCTATAGTAGCTACGAAGAACTTGGAAACCTGAGGTTGTGTGCTTTTTTTTTTTTGAGAGAGCTTAAGGCAGAGCATTGCTCCCCAGAAATCAGCGGCAGAGATCTGTGTGCAGGGAGAAATGCTAGCCTCAGGGCGCCCTAACTTCCAACCCGGGGAGCAATCCAAACTCGGAGGCTGGCGGGGGACGGGGAGTCTGAGGTGTTGGTGGGATGGGAGCGGATGCTCCCGGGTCAGCTCGGACTCTCTCCGGCTACAACCAGAGCCCGAGTTGAGGTGAGCCCGGCGGCGTAGAGGGACGCGCGCCTCGGTGCCCGGAGGAGTTAGGTGACGTCACCTCCAGGAGGACTCGCTTTTTCATTAATGAAACCGGCCGGAGCGGGCGCATGCGCTGCAGGCCCCCTTTCCTCTCGCTTCCCCCTCCCTTTTCCCAGCCGCGCTCTCAATCTCGAGCTCGCTCGCTCTCCCTCTCCCCGGGCCGTGGAAAGGATCCCACTTCCGGTGGGGTGTCATGGCGGCGTCTCGGTCTGTGATGGCTGTGGGGAGACGGCGCTAGTGGGGAGAGCGACCAAGAGGCCCCCTCCCCTCCCCGAGTCCCCCTCCCCCGTCCCCCTCCCCCCAGCCTCCTCGCCAACGCCCCCTTCCCCTCTCCCCCTCCCGGCCGGGCGCCGGCCGCCCATCCCCACCCCCGTGGGAACGTTCGGCGCCTGCACTCCTCAGACCCTCTCTTCGCCTCTCCCCTCACCTCAGCCCCCGCTCCCCGCCCTCTTCCCGGCCCTGGGCGCCGGCCGCCCGGTCCCTCCGCCGCCCCCCGGCCGCGGGGAGGACATGGCCGCGCATAGGCCGGTGGAATGGGTCCAGGCCGTGGTCAGCCGCTTCGACGAGCAGGTAACGGGCCCTTGGCCGGCGGGAGGTGGGAGCGGAGCGGGGGTGGGGACGGTGTGGGTGAGGGGAGGAAGGAGCGGCCGCCTCCCCCGCGGCCGCCTCGGGCTCTAGAGGAAAGACTGGGGGGATAATTGGGGGTGGCCTAGGGGGGAGGTGCGGCAAGGAAGGGACAGCTGGTGGCTCGAGCTCCCCTTCCCTCCTAAGTCGGGGGTGGGGCCTTTTCCCTGACCACCCCTCCGACCCTCCACCCCCTTTATCCTAGCCCTTCCGCTTGCTAATAGGGATGAGTGACCTGGGGACGCTTTCAGGGGCTCTCCATGTGGATATAATCATTCCCCCCTTACTATTTTTTTGTGACCGGAGGTGGGTAACGTTTAGGGGTTTCCTCTTCCCTCAGTGGATCTCCTAACTGGGGGTGAGTAACTGAAGGAACCCCCAAGGCCCGTCTTCTGTACCCCCAATGGGAGAACGATAACATCCCGCCCCTCCCCCAGTTTCTTCAGCTTCCTCTCTTGGAGGGGGAAGAGTAGAAGAAAGCAGGGAAAGCACAGGTTTTGTTACTTTCTGCTCCGTCGTCTCAGCCCGCCCCGAGAGCTCCAAGTGCACACACACTGCACGTCTTTTTGATGCCCCACACGGGCGTCCCCCCATATCCTGATAAGACAAGACTGGCCTTTACATTGCCGTTTGCAGTGGAAACCATGGTTCTGGTTTCCTCCTTCTGAAATATTTTTCTTTTTTTTTTTTTTCCCCCTTCCTTGGCAGTTGCAGTTTCCCCCTTTATTTTTTGCCAGAGATCTGAGAATGTGAATGTTGCTTTCTATAGTGGGAATCTTGGGGATTAAGGGGGGAAGAGTGAAAGGAAAGTGGGAAACTGCATCTGAGCCACTGACAACAGAGCAAAGACAGCTGGGAAGTGGTCCTGAAGCCGTTAATTCTGCTAGTGTTTTGTTGTTTTTTTAAACTCTCACCTCTTAGCTGACAAGAAAACTTTCATTGAGAATATTTGAGATGGAAAAAAAAAGTTTCATAGCTTGGAGAGGTGCCTTTTTATTCCCTGAGCTTCAGACTCTAAATCCTGGGGCTGATCTGAATGAATGCACCCGGAGCCTTTTGTCAGTAGGATTTAGTTTAACTTTGTGTTGCTGTAGGTAGTTGGGGATCGTTTAAAGGGATGCTTTTTGCAGCTGCAGTTCTACCATGGGCTTCCTGTGATGAGGGAACTGTTGGAGATTGAGTCAATCTATTTTGTTTACTGGATATAATCATAAAACTGATTATGGGAGCTGAATGGGGGGAGGGCTCCACTTTTATTTGATCCATAAACATTTTCTTATGGGACTCATAGTGTTTCTGACCTATCTGAAAGATATTTGGGAATAGGCAGAGGAATTGAGAAGAAATTTGAGAAGAAACTACTTAGATAAAATAGAATTATGAAGCTGTCAGAGACTTGAAGTTCTTTCACACATCCTTATGCTTCCAGACCAAAAAGTATGTAAACGACTGTGCTACTAATCTGTTTGAAGAAGTGAAATGTTACTGCATGTATTGGATTGTATTATTGATAGAGCCTTAGATTTAAAACTTGAAAGAAAAGACTTTCTCTGTGTAATTTTAAAAAAGGATTTAAAAGACCCACAGAAGAACCCCAAAGCTGATCTGTGTGGACAGTTTAATCTGCGTGCGGGAATTTGATGGATTCACACCACGACTGTAATTTCCAGGGTTTTTTTAGTTAAAATTTTTTTCCACTTTTTAAACTTTATTTCTTCACTTCTTACCTGTTGATCTTTAGGCTTATCTGCCACATATGACAAACATAGTTTTCTATATTTTAAAAGAGGAATGATTTTGATTATATGCCCAGTAATGCACGTAAATTTTTCCTTCTTTTTGTCCCCAGAGTTAAAAGACCTTAGGCTTTGTTGTTTGCTTTGTTATGAATATTGTGGAATCAAACTCACCACCATCTGTTAAAACGTAAGGATGTAAGAATTTTAAACAGAAGCATTAAAAAAATATATTCCTTAGGTTGTAATTAAGAGAAAGATCCATAGGACAAATTATTCCTCACATTTTTCTCTTACAAGGTTAAAGCCCACTGACTTTGAAATGTAAAAGTATAAGAGTTTCGGTGTTTAACATAAGGCATTTATATACATTAACTTATTATAGAAGTAATAAACGTTTAATTCAAATTAGAGTTTACCTTGAGGTTGGAAAGCAAGAAAACTAAGGCTCAGAGTGGTTAAATGACTTTCCAAGGTCACATAGCAGACCTAAAAATAAGAGCCTCAGTATGAAAAGCATTGAATGCTGGACAATCAGGAATATTTTTTCTGATAAGTATTCCGTAGGATTTGTTTTAATAATCCAAAAGTATAGTTAGAAGAATTTACCTTTTTATTTAGGGGGGAAAACAACCTGCATGTAGTGAGAGAGATTTGTATGAGAGTCTTAAGCATTTCAACTGTCTAAAAGTTTTGAATTTTGGATATATTGACTGTAATATGTTTCACTGGGTCCAGGGGGAGGTGGGCTGCGTCCTTTTTTATAGCTAAGACATGTGTTGAGGCAGAGAGCATGTGCATGTCTCAAGGTGGTAGCTCTATTTATGATTGAACTGATGTTTTGGTTGGACTTCTAATATTTGTGGTGATTAAAGTAGAAATGCATTACTAGCTGCTGTTGATTATGTATTGTACTCTGATGGGTATTGCTCAGCAGCTTGGTGCAGTAGACCCAGTTTAAGCAAGTGGTAGTGTTCCATCTTGACATTTTGAGCTCAAGTCCTCGTTTCCAAGTGGGTAAAATAAAATTCCTGTAACCTGCTGGTATTGCAACTAAACCTAATATTTATGGCCTAAGTTGAACAATTCTTAACAATTTGAAAAGTAAGTACTGGACTTCCCTGGCAGTCCAGTGGTTAAGACTCCGTGCTTCCATTGCAGGGCATGCGGGTTTGATCCCTGGTCAGGGAAGATCCCGCATGCACAGTGCGGCTAAAACAAAAACAAACAAACAGAAAGTAAGTACTTCCTTGATTAGGGATGGGAGTTGTGAAGGTGGACAGCTAGAAAACTGAATGGATAAGTTATATCTTCTGCTTCTTCTTAACCTGCCTTTATGGTGCTGAGTGGTAAGTTTCTAAATTGAAATTAGCAAATTTTAGGTGTGCAGCTTTAATTTGTGGCTCATTATCCAGGTTACTTAAATGAGAGGGAGAACCTTCTTACATGCCTCACCTAGCTCCATGTGCCCCACCGGTCTCTGTAGGACTTTGTTCCTGGAAAGGAGTAGAGGAAAACTGGTCATATGAAAGTTTTTAAGAAATCGAGAGAAGATATCACCAAATGATCTGTTGTAAATATGTTCACTTAAGCACTTACATTTTCCATATCTGGCCAAGTAAAAATGGTATATAAAAGGCCAAAAAATAACATTTTAAAGAACATATTAGAGAGTAAACCCTGATTTTTATTTTTAATAATAGCATATTTGTTGTTGTAAATTGAATGCTAATCGGAATGTCCTTCGAATATGTGGTAGAAAACTCACGTTATAAAATGATTGGCAAGTGTCTTTGAAGTTACAAGCTACATGTTAATTGGCCAGATACATTTGTAAAACTTTGAAGTCATTTTGGATTTTAAAAAAAATCTCCTTAGCTTTGTTCTTAAAGCTTGGTCTGCGTTTGTAAGGCCTTATAAGTAGTTGAAATGAATATTCTTTTGACAAGGGCTGTGTTATGGTGAGTGAGAAAAAAATGCTTATTCTTTATTCTGGAACTCATCTTTGAAAAACAATTTCCAACTGGTCCTCAGTTAGTTCTCTGTGCTCCCTCACTCCCCCCACCTTATCTGGCATCTAATTCAGTCTTTCTTTATGTGAGCACCTTCCTTTTCACCTTCAAACTTAGATTTTTTTTTTCTTTTAAACATTTACTTGGTCCTGTAGCTTTCTGTGTACAGATCAGTCTTTTTCTTCCTTTGTTGCCAGATACCTGCTGCCTCTACTGTGTATCCACCTATATCCTTCATAACTCTCTGAAAACTAGCTTTTGCCTCTGCTTTCCTTCTGGATTGCTTCTTTCCAGAAAGTGATTTCTTCTGGCAAAACAGTGGTTTTCTGATCAACTGTAATGCCTCTGTGGTGTTCTGTTACCCCTGGAAATCAGTCTCATCGAATTCCCAAGACACAATACTGTCTTGTATGTATGCTTGCAGATCCTTATATGTTGATGTTCTCATCAATCCTTGTGCTTTCTCTATCATACCATGCTGCCCATTGTTGAACTGCGGTTCCTAAATGAGGGTCTGAGTTTTGTTCTGCTATTTACAGCCTTAGTCCTTATGCTAGCCATTAGATCTCTGTGGATCCTAGATTTCCTCATCTGTTGGAATTGACTAGAAAATCTGTAAGATTTCTTTCTAGTTTAAATATTCGATGATTTTAATACTTTAACAGCATCTACCTATGCCACAACAGTCTATCGGGAGCTGACCCCACTTAATTTACCTAACGTTTTCTCATTATGCCTCGGTGTGCACCTGTGTTCCAGGCAAGCTGGCTTAGTCTCTTCTGTGTATGTCAAGCTTATTTCTGCTTCTCAGCCTTTGTTTACACCAGCCCCTGCCTAAATGCTTTAATTCCTCCTTTATCTTTTTAAAATTCCTGTCCACACTTAAATGGGCAGCTCAAGCTTCATTTTTCCCACGAAGTCTTTTTAGACTAAGCTCACTGCAGCCTCACTTCTTGGTGTGCTTGTCACCTGGGGTTCTACAGAACCCCCCTTTAACATGTCTCCCTTTGGGAGGGTAGGTTGAACATAGTTTAGCATTGTTTTCTTTTATCTTTTTATCAGATAGAGTATAAACTTTCTTAAAAGCAAGAAGCCACGGTTAGAATTCCCCTAATAGTCACCCCAGGGCCCAGCACAGTTAGAAGCACACAGTGAGTCATTGATGGAATGTTTTTCATAGGATTCCTGGTTCAAAGGTAGACTGGCTAAAAAGAGTGGTAATTTTGGCTTTGTTTTAAATGTAAATAACTGAATTTTAATTTACTGTTTATGGTAGCCTCGGTCTTATTAAGTTAAGTGATACTTTAACTAGGAATAGGTTTTTAAGAAAAGAGAGCTTTAAGGAGGAACTTGTATATATTTATATTTCAGAGCTAACATTTTTAAATCAAGTTTCAGATCCAATTAACTACCTTTGTGATCTTGAATTCGTCATTTACTTTTAGTGGCAAGTCTCTACATAAGGAAATTTTTTGTAGTGGTCTGATAGGATAATGAATGTGAAACACTTTGAAAAGACTAAAATTATTCAAATGTAAAACTGATACATTTTCTTCACTGCAGACTGATTTTTATGTTTTCACTAAATAAAGGAGATTGACTAGTCTCTGGATATGCCCCTGTATGTACCTTGGTCAATATATACCTTACTTTAGCGTTCACTGACGAATACTTAGGGTACTGAGAGGGTCCTTAGGATGACTATAATCGATCTGTTTTCTTGTTTATCATCTAATTTGTGGCACACATAATATACAGCTCTTCAAGTTTGGGAAGTGTAATAGAAAAATGTCACAAGGTGTGTGTGACTTGGGCCAGCAATATTGTTATATTAGATTTTAAATATTTCTACAGTTTTTGACATTTTTGACCAATAGGAAATTAGAATCTTAAATCTTTTTTTTTTTTTTTTTTTTTTTTTTTTTGCGGTACGCGGGCCTCTCACTGTTGTGGCCTCTCCCGTTGTGGAGCACAGGCTCTAGACACGCAGGCTCAGCGGCCATGGCTCAGAGGCCTAGCCGCTCCGTGGCATGTGGGATCTTCCCGAACCAGGGCACGAACCCGTGTCCCCTGCATTGGCAGATTTAGCATGGAGAATTTTGTTCTTAAAGAAAAGGTTAGAGATATACTATAATAGTAAACATGCCTTAGTTTTGTATCTTTGTTCTCTAAATTACTCAGACTGCTGTGGGGCATTTTTGTTTTATTTTCGTATTTGTTGTTATGGTGTTCCATATAGACTCTCTGTTGTTGCATTATAACAACATACTTTTCAGGGTGAGCAGTGTATTAAAAATGTTTTTTGCACATGTGTTCACTAGGCCTCAGTCTACTCTTCATTGGGGGTTTTGTGTGTGTCTGTATGTATATAAGACAAGGGATGGGAGTTATAGGAAGGCTCATTTTGTAAAGGAAGTTTAAGGAGAATGTTCTGTAGAAGAAGTACAAGGGGAGATTTGTGGTCAGTTTAAACTGTTAGAATCAATACTGAAGTAGAATATGGGCATCTTAAGCCCTTTGCTGAGGATTGACTTGGATTTATGAAAAGCATTGGCTTATTCCGTCTGACATCTTTTAGAATACCCCATTTTCTTGGGTGTGGAGAGGGAAGGATGAGACAAAGTCTGTTTTGACCTTGAAGAATAGAAAAGTTAAGGTGTTTTTACATTGTGGTGACTGTGAATTTAGTTCAAGGTTTCAGCAATTTGTAAATTTCTGTTTCATACTGTGTGGTAGAGCCTTCAGGAAAACAGAGCACACTCAGAGGTTGTGCTGAAGAAAATTTTAATGTTGTAGAATATAAATAACTGGAATTGATAGTGCCTCCAGTGAACTCTCTCCAGGGACCTGCTGTCGATGGCATATTTGACCACTTCAAATGTTGTATGCCTGAGATGTGTAGTTACCTTCTTTGGTTCTCTGAGTGGCTTTTGAGCCATTGATTATGTCATCAGAAGGGCTTCTGTTAAGACAAGAAAGCCCCAAGCTCATATGGAATCCCATCCTGTTATAATGAAAAATTGGAATTATCCTCTAAACTTTACGTATTTTTGCTATAAATGGTACTAATCACTTTGCTGTAGCAATAACTTGAGGTGCAGACTTACAGATTGCATATTTTCTTTAAACCACAGCCTGGCACTCTTCTGATTTGGCTTAGGGTTGCCACTACGGTCTACAAGCTGTTGCCTGCCCCTATTCATATTTTATAGTTTGGAGTGTCTTATCCTGTTGGATTTCAGAGAACTTACTTAACTTTTTCTGGTGAAATCCTTACCCCCTCCGTTTCACATCCCCCAAAGCAGGGTGTTGTGTCTAGTGCAAGAGGCATGAAGTTAAGTTAGTAAATAGCAGGACTTTTAGAAATTTACTTTAAAGGACTTTTATTTAACTTATTTTAAATCATAGTTTTATATCCAGATAATGGCCTTGTGGGTAATTATAGCTATAAGAATCTCAAGCGGCCCTTTTCTGTTTAATTGTTGGCAGCTTTCCTTGGATAGTCCTTATAGCCATTTGGGCATGAGAAAACCACTCTTACTGCCTCAAATTTGCGATGGCACATAGTATACTGTGTAGTAAGAGAAAGAGCTTTTGACTGTGCAGTTTTCAGAGTGACCTGGGGTAAGTCAACCTCTCTGAACTTCAGTTTTCTGTTTTCATCTGTAAAATGGGGATAATATCTGCCTTACTTATGTCATGGGCTTGTTTAGTGTCTTAGGTGTGACTCTTTTATGTGAAAGGAAGCTGTAGATAATCATAAAAGTGTATTGCCGTGATTATTATCCTGTGCAGTATTTTTTCTATCTTTTCTTTATATCGATAGTTTGGTGATTATTAATATTTCTATAATGCATGAAAAAAATAGAGAGGCAAAGCAACTTGTTCACAATCATATGACATGTAATTAATTGAGTTTAAACTAGAGTGTGGGTGTCTTAGTCCTTAGAGCAGTAACTTTCAATAAATAGAGCTTTATAAAAAGGCCTAAATTTTGTGAACAGATAGCACAAACATGTAGAGTGAGGAAAGTATTATTGCTTCTTCACTCAAAAATGACATGTTACGTTTTACCTTTTATGTTCGTAAGAGAGTATCTGGAAATCTTTTTCGATTGGTTATGTGTTAGACATAGTTTTTTTTTTTTTTACATCTTTATTGGAGTATAATTGCTTTACATGGTGTGCTAGTTTCTGCTTCATAACAAAGTGAATCAGTCACACACACAAATATGTTCCCATATCCCTTCCCCCTCGCGTCTTCCTCCCTCCCACCCCCCCTAACCCACCCCTCTAGGTGGTCACAAAGCACCGAGCAGATCTCCCCGTGCTATGCGGCTGCTTCCCACTACCTATCTATTTTACGTTTGGTATATATAGACATAAGTTTTAAGCATTATATACTGATTTCATTGTTTATCATTCTTCTTTTCACCTTATCAGAGCTTCTCTTGGCTGTTAGAAGTTGTAACATTGTTCCCCTTTTATTTAGTTTTATAACATTTTATAACTCACTGCAGCTTTTTAGGTGAGAGTTGAATTCTGAAGGTGAGAGAGTAGAATTTGTGAGAGTACCAACAGGAATGTATAATTATAAATATGAGATTATGTTTTTATTTCATTCTTTTATCTGGCATTTCACAGTCAAGTTTTGTAAAGTTGCTTTTCATACTCTAAGAACATTCCATTTAGGATTTGATTAAATTTGAGACAACCTTTTAAACTTTGGTAGTGTTTGAATGCCTCGTTCTGATGGATTTCTGGGTCTTTCTTTTGGTCTGTGCTCGTCTGCTTTCCTTCCTTGTTTCCTTCCTTTGTCCACTTTTTCAGCTCCTTCCCACCCCCATCCCCAATAACAACTTTCAAATCATTCATCTTGTCTTTTAGAGTATCTTTCCAAATCTCCTGTCTTTATCAGTGCCTTTCACTTCTGTCCCAGCTCAGGGCTGGGAAGATGTTTTAACTTTATGCTCCAGGCAGGTCTTCTTCCTTTTGGGTAATGGACTGAGGGGGAAAGAAAAGAAGCATTTGTATTTCCTGTTATGTTTCAGTTTTTGGTCTCTGATAACTGAATTTACAGTAGGGAATGGGAGAGAGAGAAAGCATTGTTTTGGTTAAATGTTGGTAACAAAGATCAGTAAAGACCTGTGCTCTGGTTTCTGCCCTAACACGAACTATCTTTGCTATATTATGTAAATCTCCTCAATTCTGAGCTATTTCATTTACTGAATGTTAAACAGGAAAAATATAATCTGGCAGTCCAAAGCTTTTATTCTTAAAATGGGTTGATGTTTGTTTCATTTTTTTAGAGCCAGTCCTTTTGACTAAGAAAATAATTCCAGTCACTAATTGATTAGTGACAGATCCTTAGTCAGAAGGAATCTGAGCTTACTTAAATCCACTTCTGCTATAGCCCTGACAGAAGATTGTTCAACCTCTACTTGGACATTTATTAAAAAAAAAAAAATATAGAGTGGTAATTCATATTCATTGTAGGAATATGAAATGTAACAAAATCACAATAAAAGTCATTTATAATAGCACAACTCAGAGGAGAACCACAATTAAAATTCTGAAATTAGACCCCTTGGGTTTGAATTCTTGAGCTTGGGCTCTGCCATTGCTTACTAGTCCTTGGCCAGGTTGTTTAGCTTCAGGCTTCAGTTTGTTCACTTGTAAAAAGGGGTCAATAATAGTACTTACTTCACAGAGATTGATGTGAGATTTATATTAGGAAATACATGTAGAGCATGTGGCATAGTTTCTGGCAGTAAATGTTAAGATACTTTTGCTTTTATTAGGTTGTTGGGATTGAATGAGATACACTGTCTTATAATCTGCTCTTTTAACATAAAATAACGTGAGCATTTGCCCATAGGATTATACTTTCTTTTACATTATTAAAAAATTTAAGGTATTATATGTAATTGTTATTTTTTCTTAATATTTAAAAAATAAATTTTGAATTTTCTACATTGAATATGTATTTTTATAATCAGAAAAACAATCGGTAACAAAGCAAATAAATGTTACTTTATAAAATGTAACTGGAATGTATTAATGTAAAAAAAAAATCTCAATTTTTAGCAGCGTAAGGTTAACATAAGAGTAGGATCAGAATGAGGTGACTATAATAAAAGTATTAAAGTACAAGAACTAGTTACAGTGCCTTCAGCTGTCCAGGTGAGAGGGGATCATGACCTGCCCACAAGAGAAGCCTTCTTGACAGGTCTATTGATTTCAGAGTTTTCAAGGATGGTTGTGTGGTTGTACCTCACAAAATTTGACCACTTCCTCTACAGACAATAGGATAAATCCTTTTTTTCCTGTCTGTTATAAATAGTACTATGCTATGCAATCTTATTTTGCCCTTTGGGCAGCCAGGGGTACTACATCTCAAGGTAACACATTCCGTTAGTAGAATTGTAATTGTTAGAAACTGTCCCTTAAATTGAGCCTCCCCTCTCTTATTTGATCACTAAACATTCAAGTTCCTATTATTTGTGGTAGATGCTGAGCACTGTGGTAAATGCTGTGGAAATAAAGACAAGACATGCTCTTGGTCTCAAGGAACCTAAAGTCTAGTAAGAGAGAAGGATGAAAAGAAAATAATGGTGAATGTTATGATGGATGCATAGGATACAATGGGAGTGTGTGAGAGGAGCACTTAATTTAGACTGGGCAGCCAGGGAGAGCTTGATAGAAAGTGAAGCCTGAACTAAGTTGTGAATCTTGTAGGTTCTTATATGCCGTACTAAAATGTTTAAGCTCTCATTTGAAGATTTTGGGTGAATGTAATTTCATCTAATGGCTTATGCTTTGGTGGGAGAGGTTGAAAAATATAATAAAGGGAAATGTGGAATGAAGTACCATAGGAGGTAGAAGAAGATAGGGATCGAAATTCAGGTGGTGGATTTAGAGACTGAGATGGTAGAGAAGGAAAGAATGGGTTTGGTCTATAATAACTGTTGGGGTAAATGAGAGAGAGAGTGCAGTTTAAGAGCACTTAGCAATATTGGGTAGTATTAAGGACTCAACTGAGTTTGGAGACAATGTCTTTGTTATGGTCATAGTCACTAGAATTGAAGGGATCAAGGAGTGTTGAGGACCAGTTGTTGGATAGGTGGTCCACCTTGACATTGAAGTCACCTAGATTAGGGTTGCCAGATTTAGCAAATGGAAATATAGGATGCCCAGTTAAATGTGAATTTCAGATAAACAGTAAACGTTTAGTATAAGTATTTCCCAATTATTGCATGGGATATAGTTACACTAAAAATATTACTTATGTTTATCTGAAATTCAAATTTAATTGGGAGTCCTGTACTTTATCAGGCAACACTCACCTAGATGGTAATGGATGTGAGGTAGAGGAAGAACTGAGCCAGGAGTCAGATTGTTTGGATGGGGAAAATACCTAGAAAATTTGTAGGTGACTGTGACAAGGTTTGTTAGTGAGTAGCACATGAGTCATGAGCCTCAAGGAAGAGTGGGAAGAGTAGAAAAGTTTGGAATTTGGCCTCCTGGAGTCTTCTATTCATTGTTCCTAATTCTATTCTCTATAACTCTTCAGAATGTTTGTCTTTTAACTTTAAAAATGTTGGAAGACAGATCTTAAGTATTCCTCAGGGTTGTCTCCCTGACCCCGAAATATATTATTCATTCAATTATTTATAGTATAAACTGTTAAGATATTTCACTATCATGGTTGTTTTTTCTCTTGGTGCAGTGGTGGTCGGTATTCAGGCATATCATTTGTCATCCCTTTTCTAAGTATTTTTGTATATGAGGGTGTTATATGAGACTTAAAAAAAAGGCATACAAAATGCTGAGCTTCAGGTACTCTGTATTTTTGGTATTTGTCTGATTACCGGTGCAGTTAACCTATCAAAGAGCATGTGTGTGCACGTGTATTTTTTTTTAAGTTTTATTATGAAAAATTTTAACATATACAAAAATAGAGAGATGATTATAAGTGAACCCCCATGTACCCATTACCCAGCTTCTACTTAGTTTTATTTCATCCATAGTCCTACCCCTTTCCTGCTCTGTGCGTTTTCATTATTTTGAAGCAATCCCAGTTGTCATTTCCGTGTGACTTATTCTTAACTCATGCTGACCTTAAGAGCTGTGCGATATAAATACAGTACTCAGTGGGGAAGACTTGAGTTTGAGTCATAATTGTCTGCTGAGGAATGAGTTAACCTGGGCAAGTCAAGCTATCTGAGTATTTTTAAGAGTGTGTATGAGGGTTGGGGAGGAGACATACGCTACCTGCTCTTTTTCACAGATCAAAGATAACGAGGGAGGGCTTCCCTGGTGGCGCAGTGGTTGGGGGTCCGCCTGCCGATGCGGGGGAGCCAAAATTAATTAATTAATTAATAGACTCCTACCCCCAACATCTTCAAAAAAAAAAAGAAACAGAAAGAAATAGCAGAAAATCTCGAATTAGGCATGAGCACGAATTTTAAAAAAAAAAAACTAACACACCATTGTAAAGCAATTATACCCCAATAAAGATGTTAAAAAAAAAAAAAAAAAAAGATAGAGGGAATGTATGTGAAGGTAGTTTGTAAACTTGCTTTACACAGGTAAGATTTCATTATTGTTAGTAAATAATGCTTCCTTCTGTAAGTGCTTAAAAGTCATCTGCATAATAATCAGTTCTAGAATTATTTGGGTGTTGACGTTAAATTAAGCCCATAGTCCTAAAATGACCTTTTCACCTTTAGCCGCACCTGCATCTTGAGGCACTGTTGTTTTCTCATTCCCATTCTGGCGCCTTTCTGTTTTTTTGTGAGTTCTCAGAGTTCACAGACAGCATTCCCCTTGTCACATTTCAAAATTTTCATCTGTCCCCTTGGATTAATTCATATAGACTTGAATTCAGATAAGCAGGTATGTGGGGTCTTTATGCATTATCTAAGTGTTCTGATGGCTGTCAACAATGCTCTTTTTCACATTTGAAGATAATTTTGTTTTCTGCTAAAACAATTAGAAATAAAATTGAATAGTTCTACTTTCAGTCTCCTATAGGTATTATACCATGTACTCTAACAATGATTCTTGCGTTTCCTTCCTCCTCTTCTTGATCGTAATATATTTTTTGAAGGCTTTACATATTTATTTTAACATCTTATCGTTAAAGTCTTTAGTGATTCTGAACTTTTAACTTTTTATGTTCATGTATCAGTTTATCTGTTGTATGTAGTGCGTGTTCTTTCTCTAATGGCCTTATCAATACCGAGCTGGGGATGGGGGACAGGAGGAACAGGCATGTTAGTTTGTTTGTTTGTTTCTTTTTTTTTTTGGCCGTGCTGGGCAGCTTGCGGGATCTCAGTTACCGGACCAGGGATTGAACCTGGGCCACGGCAGTGAAAGCCCCAAATCCTAACCACTAGGCCACCAGGGAACTCCCACATTAGTTTCTTTAGAAATGTCAGCTTTACCAGATCACTTAAGACTCTTGTTAAAAGTACAGATTTCCTGGCCCCACTGAACATCTATGAGTTCTAGAGGTATGGACAATGAGTTGTAGTTTAAAAACTCTCCCCAGGTCACTTTGATGTAAAGCTGGGTTTGGGAATCACTGTATGGTATGCAGCGAGACTTAAGCTTCTGGGTAGTATAGTCATCTATATAGTACATAGTACAGTCATCTATATCACTGCAATGAGTAGTAAAAAACTGAATGAACTTTTAAAATCATATTTTAAAAAATATTGGAGACCTGTAGAAGTAATCACGACTAGCTTAATTAAAATTCCAGTTACAGAAGAGCCCTCTGTAGGTGAGAAGAGGATTGCTGACATTTGCCGATTCTGGACACAGACTGAAGAAAAAGAATGAACCAGAGCTGAACTGAGTCTTAACTAAAACTGCAGCATAGCACTGACACATTTCAATTCGCGAATGGATTGAAATGATGAGCCTCTCTCATCCCTTTTGCCTCATAGAGTAGATAGAGAGCTCACTGGGAAGATATATTCTGGGGTCTCTGAGGCTCTTTCATTTCCAGTATCTAGCATATAATGAACAATTTCTAAAAATTTGAAAAGGTGGAAAACTGTGATCCTTAATCAAGAAGAAAAATAAACGGTAGAAGTAGACCTACAGGTAATTGAAATGATCAGACAGGGACTTTAAAATAACTCTGATATGATAAAGAAAATGCAGGAGAACGCGGACAAAATGGAAAGGTGGAGAATTTCTGTAGAGAATTGGAATTCATGAAAAGGAATTAAATGGATATTCTAAGAATCAAAAACACGTCAGTAGCTTAAGGTCTGTCATTTATATGTTACTGAGAAAACTTTGGTGCAGGACTCTAGGATCTCACTCTACCCCTTGCCTTACTCTTCATTTATCTAAAAAAATGGGAAAACAGGTCAATCGAATATATACCATTTAAGTTCTATGAGAGCAGGGACTGTGTCTATCTTTTCACTGCTGTGTTCCCAGGGCTTACTTAGTGCCTGACACATTAAAAATAAAACAAAAAACATGCAACAACAAGAAGCCCACAGTATCTGAAATTAATTATTCGTTGGGTGGATTTAATAGACTATACCAATAAAAGACAAGAGTACAGAACTTGTAGACAAGTCAATAGAAAATAATCCAGTTTGAAGCACAGGAAGGAAAAAACAATAGAAAAAGTAGGACAGAACAAAAGAGATATGTGTAACTCTAGTAAAAAGTTGAATAATGTGTGGGACTTCCCTGGCGGTCCAGTGGTTAAGACACCATGCTCCCAATGCAGGGTGTGCGGGGTTGGATCCCTGGTCGGGGAACTAAGATCCCACATGTCACTCAGCGTGGCCCCCCCAAAAAAGAAAAAAAAAGTCGAGTAATGTGTAATTGGAAACCCAGAAGTAGAGAAGGGAACTTAGTGTGGGAGCAAATATTTGAAGAGATAATGGTAAGACATTTTCCAAAACTGATGAAGGATATCAAACCCATAGATTCAAGTAGTTTAGCAAACCCCAAGCAAGATAAATACAGAGAAAAATACACTTTCTAAATACACTCAGACATATCTTAATTGATCTGTTGAAAACTAGAGACAAACTCTTAAAAGCAACCAGATGGAAAAAAAATAATACGTTACTTTCAAAGAAACTAATATAACTGATGGCTGAATTTTGAACGCAGCGGTGGAAACTGGGAAATAATGGAATGACATTTTTTAAGTGTTGAACAAAAAACACCTGTCAAGTTAGAATTCTGTTCCCAGCAGAAGTATCCTTCAGAAATAAGGGTAAAATAAAGACATTTTTAGACAAACAAAAGCTGAGAGAATTAATCACAAGCAGACCTGCTCTGTAAGACTTACTAAAGGAAGTTCTTTAGGCAGAGGGGAAACATGTCAAGTGGAAGGATAAAACTATAGAAAATAATGAAGAGCACCCAATTGGGTGTAAAATTAGTAAATATACACCCAATATGAATAAATATACAAAAACAGTGCCTTTTATTCCCCTCCATGTTCTTAGGAACTTTTTAGGAACTTTATTTTAGGGATTTCAGTTTTTTATTATTATAGAAATTCTAGAATAGGATTTCTACAGTTTCTAGAATGATAGAAATTCTACAGTTTTATTAAGGCAAACTGACTATACAATAAATAAATAAACTGCATATATTTAAAATGTACAATTTGATGACTTTTCCTATATTTTTAAGCCTGTGTTAACACCACAATCAAGATAATGAATATATATATCACCTGCAGAAGTTTACTCCAGCCCCCATAATCCATTCTGTACCTCCATCCCATTTCTGGGCGCCTGCTGAGCTGTTTTTCTCAATATTTATTCATTCACCTGTTGCTACTAGACACTTGGGTTGCTCCAGTTTTTAGCTACTGCAAATGAAGTTGTCCTGAAGATTCATGTATATGACTTTGTGTGGACGTATACATTCATTTCTCTTGAGTAAATACAAAGGAGTAGAATGGCTGGGTGGGTGTATATTTAACTTTTTAAGAAGCTGCCAATCATTGTTTTCCAAAGTGATTATGTCATTTTACAGGAGTATATGAGGACTCCAGTTGTTTCACATCCTTGCCAACATTTATTTGCTTAAAAAATTTTTTTTTGACTAAAAATTTTTTAAATTATAGCCATCCAGTGGGTGGGAAATGGTATATCATTCTGGTTTTGATTTGCATTTCCCTAATGACCAATGAGCATCTTTTTAAGTACTTAATTTACCATCTGAATATTTTCTTTGATGAAGTGTATATTTGAATCTTTTGCCCATTTTTTTAAAATTGGGATTTTTTATTATTGAATTTTTGAGAGCTTATAATATATGCTGAATACAAGTCTTTTACAAGATATGTGATTTGCAAATAGTTTCTCCCAGTTTCTGGCTTGTTTTGTTTTTTTGCTTTTGTTTTCTTCTCAAAGTCTTGAAAGCAGATGTTCTTAATTTTGCTGAAGTCCAAATTATCAGTTTTTCTAAAAAAAAAAAAGGATCATGTTATTGATGGTATATCTAAGAAACGTTTGCCTAATGCAAGGTCACAAAGATTTTTCTCCTATGTTTTCTTCCAGAAATCTTGTTTTAGATTTTACACTTAGGTCTATGATTCATTTTTAGTTAATTTTTGTATTTAGTGTACTTCTATATGCCTATTTTGTCTTGCCAGTTGACAGTCTTGATTATTGTAGTTTTATAGTCATTTGAAATCAGGTATTGTAAATACTTCAAGTTTGTGGTTCTTTCTCAAGACTAAGTTAGTGTAGATATTTTGCAAAGAGGAAGAATCAAGTCCTTTGTCCTTCCTACAGTCTTTTTTTTTTTTTTTAAAGTATTTATTTATTTGGCAGCACCGGGTCTTAGTTGCGGCATGCAGGATCTGTTAGTTGCGGCGTGTGGGCTCTTAGTTGTGGCATGCGGGATCTAGTTCCCTGACCAGGGATCGATTCCGGGCCCTCTGCCTTGGGAGCTCGGAGTCTTAACCCCTGGACCACCAGGGAAGTCCCACCTCCTCCAGTCTTGACAGGATTTCTTTAGTGTCCCCTTGGCAGAGGCTTAACGAGGAGCCAGCTAGCAAAGGGAAATGTAGTTTGCACAGTAGCCCTGCCATCAGAAAACAAGGTAGAGAAGGATAGGTGTGAAGATGAGAGGCAGCAACTTAGCAGTTGGCACAGTGCACTCCTTTGGCTACTCAGCAGCCATCCGTGCCTTTATACAGATATTTGATCTTGTATACAGAAGACAAACACTATGCTTTTGCCTAAGAAGATGGAAGTCTTCTTTATAAAAATGAAGATGTCCTGGGACTTCCCTGGTGGCGCAGTGGTTAAGAGTCTGCCTGCCAATTCAGGGGACACAGGTTTGATCCCTGGTCTGGGAAGATCCCACATGCCGCGGAGCAACTAAGCCCGTGTGCCACAACTACTGAGCCTGTGCTCATGAGCCCATGAGCCACAACTACTGAGGCCCACACGTCTAGAGCCCATGCTCAGCAATAAGAGAAGCCACCGCAATGAGAGGCCTGCGCACCACAATGAAGAGTAGCCCCCGCTTGCTGCAACGAGAGAAAGCCCGTGCACAGCAACGAAGACCCTACGCAGCCAAAAATAAATAAAATAAAATTAATTAAAAAAAAATTGAAGATATCCTTACCTTCTTCCCAAAATGGGAAGCAAGTCCCAATACTCATTGTATCCATATTTGGGTGACGTTCACACTATCCATTTTTAGGCTATGTTAATTATGTCTCAAATTCATAGTCCCATCTGAATATCATGCTACCTAAAGACTAAGTTCTAAAGTTAACCTTTACTAATAAAATTTATATAACGTATTGAGAAGGAGAAGAGAGAAGAAATTGGTTTATACATTCACGCAAAATCTTCTGTAGTAAGCAAAGAAGAATATATGTGTAACTGCTGTAGTCTTTGCTTTTGTTAACTAGTTGAGTGACTGTAAATTCATCTTTATAACTACTGTCTTCTACGGATCATTCCATGTTTCCTTTGCCCTCATTCAGGGCCTCAGCTGGTGGGGTAACCCAAACCTTCATTAGTGAAGAATATGTGTCCTTACATATTCTTCACAACATCCTCATGTATTCTTCACACATTGCTTTGTGTGTGTGTATTTTCCATTAACTTTTACTATTACACACGTATAAGAGCTATTTCAGAGACTCCTTAGGGTTCCAGGCAGAGTCCTCCCCTGTCCTTATGTAGCAGTAGTCCTTTATCTCCTAGGTAACCCAGATGAATCACAACAGCTAGTAAATGACCCTCTACTTTGCCTCTTCATGATGATTCCAAGTTTATTTTGATTGTTAGCTTTCTTTTTTTATGAATGAAATTCTCTTTCATTCAGCCTGATAGTAACAAATGGCCATTAGTACAGAAGCTTGGGCTTCTGGCATCAACTAAGTAGTAAGCTAAGCACAGTGGCAGGTTCTTGAGCTCTGTTATTTGAAAAGCCTCTCCTTTCCTGGAATGAGTTTAGGATCTTATTTATTTATTTATTTATTCATTCATTCATTCATTCATTTATAGCTGTGTTGGGTCTTCATTGCTGCGTGGGCTTTCTCTAGTTGCAGCGAGTGGGGGCCACTCTTCGTGGCGGTGCATGGGCTTCTCATTGCAGTGGCTTCTCTTGCTGTGGAACATGGGCTGTAGGCACGCGGGCTTCAGTAGTTGTGGCACGCAGGCTCAGTAGTTGTGGCTCGCAGGCTCTAGAGCGTAGGCTCCGTAGCTGTGGTGCATGGGCTTAGTTGCTCCGCGGCATGTTGGATCTTCCTGGACCAGGGCTTGAACCCGTGTCCCCTGCATTGGCAGGTGGATTCTTAACCACTGCGCCACCAGGGAAGTCCTTAGGATCGTTTTAAAAATGTCATGTTACAACCAGCAAACAGAATTTTTGCCATTCAAAAAATCTTTTCTCAGCCTCAGGAAAGAGGTGAAGCCCGGTTTGGACTCTTCACTGACTGTTCTGACATTTCTTCTGCAATTTAAAATTTATTAAAATTTGCAATTTGTGAATTGTATGAGAATATTTTGTTAATATGTTCTTAAAAATTTGAATGCCAGAGGTAAACACCATAAACATTTAGTGTGCATATTTGGACTCTACTATTTGGATGTCCGTTTTCATTTTTAACATCAACTGCATTATTTCTTCACATAACTAGAAAAACAGGATGATTTGAAAGTTTGGTTGCTGGCTTTAAAAAAACTGTATTAGAAAAATAATTTTCACAATTGAACATAATATAAATACTAGATAAAATGATGACCTGGAGGCAGATTGTTTGGTAGGTAAACACTACATTGAAATTCTGGGGCTGCCAACGCTACCTATGTACTTTTAGAATTTTGAATAATTTAAAACTTACAGAAAAGTTGCAGCAGTAGTATAAAACGTCCCATATATTCTTTACCTAGATTTACTAGCTGTTTATATTTTGCTCTTTGTTTTACGTTTTATTATTTATTCTCTCTTTCTCTCTGTCCATGTGTCTGTGCATGGGTGTGTATATAATATAAACACACACACACACATATTCATTTGTTGCATGTGGAGGAAGCCTTTGACAGTAAGTTGTAGGCATCATGTTCCTTTATTCCTAAATACTTCAGTATGTCTTAATAAGTAAGGACTTCTCTTACTTAACTACAGTACAATTACTGAAGTCAGGAAATTTAACTTTGATAACAATACCGTTCTCTTTAATACACGGTCCATACTCAAAGTTTGTCAGTAACAAATTCCCAAATAATTCACATACTTTAAAAATCTATTTTGTTTTTACCAGTTTCCTGTGTTTCCTGATTTTTGAAGTGGTATTTTTTTCTTCTTCTTTCACCTTTGGGTTTCAGATGTGAGATTAACCAATATTCAGTACTGTAGACTCTACAGAAATTGCATACTGTGTTTTTCATGCTTCGGCATATGTAGCGTAAGTCCAAGTAGGTATGCTAGGCTCCAACTCTTAAGCATATTTTGGGTAGTCTTTTTGGAAGATGATTTTATTTAAATTTTTTGGAAAAATTTTGAAAATTTAAACTAATATGGCTATTATGGAATAGAATGCAGAATTTGCATCTCTTTTTAAGATAAAGCATGAGACATCAAAGAAGTAATTTACCTGCTAATAATTGAGAATAAGAATCAAATTTGCTTGAGGTAGAGGAAGTATCTCCCGTTAAGATTAGGCTGCTGAAGCCTAGCCACTTGGCTATTTAAAACAAAAAAAATAATGTTTGAAGTTCCTTGAGCAATAATTAGAGGAAGAAAATCACAATTTAAAAATAAAAATAAAGAATAGTAATTATTTATTAAATGCTATTTTAGTCATAGCTCACTCACCCAGAGTGTTTCTTGATTTTCAGACATTTTCCTGGTTTTCTTCTGGTTGGTAATTCCTATCTTAAGTGTTCTGTGGCCAGTGAATATGTTTTGTATGATACCAGTACTTTCAAATTTGAAGTTAGCTTTATGAGCTTGAGCATTGTATTAGTTATTTATTGCTATGTAACAAATTCCCCCAAATGTAGCAATATTGGACCAGAAACATTTATTATCTCATAACATTTCTGTGTGTTAGAAATCCAGTAGCAGCTTAGCTAGGTGTTTCTGGCTCACAGTCTTTCATGAGGTTCCAGTCAAGCTCTTGGCTGGGCTGCAGTCATCTGAAGGCTTGACTGGGCCTGGAAGATTTAATTCCAACCTGATCATTTACACAGCTGTTGGCTGGAGGCCTCAGTTTTTTGCTAGCTGGTTCTTTTTTATTTTTTGACTTTTTTTTTTTTAATTCAAACAGAAAGTCACAAAAATTATAATCATCCTCATCAGTTCACTCAGTCCCATGTAATTAATTTTTTTTACCTTGATCTTTTGTTAGCACTTTGATGAATTCATCAGTTTTCCATTAGTTCTGAAAATGCTTATTCATTCAGTTCAGCAGTGTAGTCAGTTACCAGAAACCTGTACTTGTCAGAGTCTTTTCCATGAATTCCTTGAAGATGAAACCCTTTTATAGGAACATTTTTGCAAAAGCATCAGAGTACACGCAGAACTGTCTGTAAATGACAAAAGACTTAAAAATGACCACGGTTAAAGATTTGATGAAAGTTCATAATAATGCACTTGACAAGGAAATTTAGAAATTTCTTAGATATACATTTTACAGCAATAACTAGAATTATGAATTATTATACAAGAACATATAAGGTTTTTAGGAATTTCATGTAATGTCTGAAACATTTATATTAATATATTTCCATACAAATAACCCAAAGAAAGTTCAGTATTAGTCTTTTTTTGAATTTTTGAATTTTATTTTTTTATACAGCAGGTTCTTATTAGTCATCAGTTTTATACACATTAGTGTATACATGTCAATCCCAATCGCCCAATTCAGCACACCACCATCGCCACCCCCCTGCGGCTTTCCCCCCTTGGTGTCCTAATGTTTGTTCTCTACATCTCTGTCTCAACTTCTGCCCTTCAGACTGGTTCATTCATTTTTCTAGGTTCCACGTACATGCGTTAATATACGATGTTTGTTTTTCTCTTTCTGACTTAACTTCACTCTGTATGACAGTCTCTAGATCCATCCACGTCCCAACAAATGACCCAATTTCGTTACTTTTTATGGCTGTGTAATATTCCATTGTATATATGTATCACAACTTCTTTATCCATTTGTCTGTCGATGGGCATTTAGGTTGCTTCCATGACCTGGCTATTGTAAATAGTGCTGCAGTGAACATTGGGGTGCATGTGCCTTTTTGAATTATGGTTTTCTCTGGGTATATGCCCAGTAGTGGGATTGCTGGGTCATATGGTAATTCTATTTTTAGTTTTTTAAGGAACCTCCATACTGTTCTCCATAGTGGCTGTATCAATTTACATTCCCACCAACAGTGCAAGAGGGTTCCCTTTTCTCCACACCCTCTCCAGCATTTGTTGTTTGTAGATTTTCTGATGATGCCCGTTCTAACTGGTGTGAGGTGATACCTCATTGTAGTTTTGATTTGCATTTCTCTAATAATTAGTGATGTTGAGCAGCTTTTCATGTGCCTCTTGGCCATCTGTATGTCTTCTTTGAAGAAATGTCTGTTTAGGTCTTCTGCCCATTTTTGGATTGGGTTCTTTGTTTCTTTAATATTGAGCTACATGAGCTGTTTATGTATTTTGGAGATTAATCCTTTGTCCGTTGATTCATTGCAAATATTTTCTCCCATTCTGAGGGTTGTCTTTTTGTCTTGTTTGTGGTTTCCTTTGCTTTGCAAAAGCTTTTAAGTTTCATTAGGTCCCATTTGTTTATTTTTGTTTTTATTTCCGTTACTCTAGGAGGTGGATCAAAAAAGATCTTGCTGTGATTTATGTCAAAGAGTGTTCTTCCTATGTTTTCCTCTTAAGAATTTTAGAGTGTCCGGTCTTACATTTAGGTCTTGAATCCATTTTGAGTTTATTTTTGTGTATGGTGTTAGGGAGTGTTCTAACTTCTTTTACATGTAGCTGTCCAGTTTTCCCAGCACCACTTACTGAAGAGACTGTCTTTTCTCCATTGTATATCCTTGCCTCCTTTGTCATAGATTAGTTGGCCATAGGTGCGTGGGTTTATCTCTGGGCTTTCTATCTTGTTCCGTTGATCTATGTTTCTGTTTTGTGCCAGTACCATATTGTCTTGATTACTGTAGTTTTGTAGTATAGTCTGAAGTCAGGGAGTCTGATTGCTCCAGCTCTGTTTTTTTCCCTCAAGACTGCTTTGGCTATTCGGGGTCTTTTGTGTCTCCATACAAATTTTAAGATTTTTTTGTTCTAGTTCTGTAAAATATGACATTGGTAATTTGATAGGGATTACATTGAATCTGTAGATTGCTTTGGGTAGTATAGTCATTTTCACAATATTGATTCTTCCAATCCAAGAACATGGTATATCTCTCCATCTGTTGGTATCATCTTTAATTTCTTTCATCAGTTTCTTATTGTTTTCTGCATACAGGTCTTTTGTCTCCCTAGATAGGTTTATTCCTAGGTATTTTTTTCGTTTTGTTGCAATGGTAAATGGGAGTGTTTCCTTAATTTCTCTCATTTTTCATCATTAGTGTATAGGAATGCAAGAGATTTCTGTGCATTAGTTTTGTATCCTGCAACTTTACCAAATTCGTTGATTAGCTCTAGTAGTTTTCTGGTGGCATTTTCAGGATTTTCTATGTATAGTATCATGTCATCTGCAAACAGTCACAGTTTTACTTTTTCTTTTCCAATTTGTATTCCTTTTATTTCTTTATCTTCTCTGATTGCCATGGCTAGGACTTCCAAAACTATGTAGAATAATAGTGGTGAGAGTGGACATCCTTGTCTTGTTCCTGAGCTTAGAGGAAATGCTTTTAGTTTTTCACCATTGAGAATGATGTTTGCTCTGAGTTTGTCATATATGGCCTTTATTATGTTGAGGTGGGTTCCCTCTATGCCCACTTTCTGGAGAGTTTTTATCCATAAATGGGTGTTGACTTTTGTCAGAAGCTTTTTCTGCATCTATTGAGATGATCATATGGTTTTTATTCTTCAGTTTGTTAATATGGTGTATCACATTGATTGATTTGCGTATATTGAAGAATCCTTGCATCCCTGGGATAAATCCCACTTGATCATGGTGTATGATCCTTTTAATGTGTTGTTGGATTCTGTTTGCTACTATTTTGTTGCAGAGTTTTGCATCTATATTCATCAGTGATATTGGTCTGTAATTTTCTTTTTTTGTGGTATCTGTCTGGTTTTGGTATCAGCGTGATGGTGGCCTCATAGAACGAGTTTGGGAGTGTTCCTTCCTCTGCAATTTTTTGTAAGAGTTTGAGAAGGATGGGTGTTAGCGCTTCTCTAAATGTTTGATAGAATTCATCTGTGAAGCCATCAGGTCCTGGACTTTTGTTTGTTGGAAGATTTTAAATCACAGTTTCAATTTCATTACTTGCGATTGGTCTGTTCATATTTTCTATTTCTTCCTGGTTCAGTCTTGGAAGGTTATACCTTTCTAAGAATTTGTCCATTTCTTCCAGGTTGTCCATTTTATTGGCATAGAGTTGCTTGTGGTAGTCTCTTAGGATGCTTTGTATTTCTGCGGTGTCTGTTGTAACTTCTCCTTTTTCATTTCTAATTTTATTGATTTGAGTCCTCTTCCTCTTTTTCTTTTTCTTTTTTTTTTCTGTACGCGGGCCTCTCACTGTTGTGGCCTCTCCCGTTGCGGAGCACAGGCTCCGGACGCGCAGGCTCAGCAGCCATGGCTCATGGGCCCAGCTGCTCCACGGCATGTGGGATTCTCCGGGACCGGGGCACGAACCCGCTTTCCCTGCATCGGCAGGCGGACTCTCAACCACTGGGCCACAAGGGAAGCCCCTCCCTCTTTTTCTTGATGAGTCTGACTAATGGTTTAATCAATTTTGTTTATCTTCTCAAAGAACCAGCTTTTAGTTTTATTCATCTTTGCAATTGTTTTCTTTGTTTCTATTTCATTTATTTCTGCTCTGATCTTTATGATTTCTTTCCTTCTGCTAACTTTGGGTTTTGTTCTTCTTTCTCTAATTCCATTAGGTGTAAGGTTAGACTGTTTATTTGAGATTTTTCTTGTTTCTTGAGGTAGGCTTGTATAGCTATAAACTTCTTAGCACTGCTTTCGCTGCATCCTATAGGTTTTGGATCGTCGTGTATTCATTGTCATTTTTCTCTAGGTATTTTTTGATTTCCTCTTTGATTTCTTCAGTGATCCTTTGGTTATTTAGTAACGTATTGTTTAGCCTCCGTGTGTTTGTGTTTTTTACGTTTTTCTCCCTGTAATTCATTTCTAATCTCCTAGCGTTGTGGTCAGAAAAGATGCTTGATATGATTTCAATTTTCTTAAATTTACTGAGGCTTGATTTGTGACCCAAGATGTGATCTATCCTGGAGAATGTTCCGTGCGCCCTTGAGAAGAAAGTGTAATCTGCTGATTTTGGATGGAATGTCTTGTAAGTATCAATTAAATGTACCTGGTCTATTGTGTCATTTAAAGCTTCTGTTTCCTTATTTATTTTCATTTTGGATGATCTGTCCACTGGTATAAGTGAGGTGTTCACGTCCCCCACTGTTATTGTGTTACTGTCGATTTCCTCCTTTATAACTGTTAGCAGTTGCCTTATGTATTGAGGTGCTCCTATGTTGGGTGCATATATAATTGTCATATCTTCTTCCTGGATTGATCCCTTGATCATTATGTAGTGTCCTTGTCTCTGTAACATCTTTATTTTAAAGTCTGTTTTATCTGATATATTGCTACTCCAGCTTTCTTTTGATTTCCATTTGCATGGAATATCTTTTTCCATCCCCTCACTTTCAGTCTGTATGTGTCCCTAGGTCTGAAGTGGGTCTCTTGTAGACAGCATATATATGGGTCTTGTTTTTGTATCCATTCAGCAAGCCTGTGTCTTTTGGTTGGAGCATTTAATCCATTCATGTGTAAGGTAATTATTGATATGTATGTTCCTATGACCATTTTCTTAATTGTTTTGGGTTTGTTTTTGTAGGTCCTTTTCTTCTCGTTTCCCAGTGAGAGAAGTTCCTTTAGCATTTGTTGTTTGGTGGTGCTGAATTCTCTTAGCTTTTGCATGTCTGTAAAGCTTTTGCTTTCTCCATCGAATCTGAATGAGATCCTTGCCGGGTAGAGTAGTCTTTTTTTTTTTTTGCGATATGTGGGCCTCTCACTGTCGTGGCCTTTCCCGTTGCCGGATGCGCAAGCTCAGCGCCCATGGCTCATGGGCCCAGCCGCTCCGCGGCATGTGGGATCCTCCCGGACCGGGGCACGAACCCGTATCCCCTGCATCAGCAGGCGGACTCTCAACCACTGCGCCACCAGGGAGGCCTGGGTAGAGTAGTCTTGGTTGTAGATTCTTCCCGTTCATCACTTTAAATATGTCATGCCACTTCCTTCTGGCATGTAGAGTTTCTGCTGAGAAATCAGCTGTTAACTTTATGGGAGTTCCCTTGTATGTTATTTGTCCTTTTTCCCTTGCTGCTTTCAATAATTTTTCTTTGTTTTTAATTTTTGCCAATTTGATTACTATGTGTCTCGGCATGTTTCTCCTTGGTTTTATCCTATATGGGGCTCTTTGTGCTTCCTGGACTTGGGTGGCTATTTCCTTTCCCATGTTAGGGGAGTTTTCGACTATAATCTCTTCAGATATTTTCTCTTGTCCTTTCTGTCTCTCTTCTCCTTCTGGGACCCCTATAATGCAAATGTTGTTGCGTTTAATGTTGTCCCAGAGGCCTCTTAGGCTGTCTTCATTTCTTTTCATTCTTTTTTCTTTATTCTGTTCTGCAGCAGTGAATTCCACCATTCTGTCTTCCAGGTCACTTATCCGTTCTTCTACCTCAGTTATTCTGCTATTGATTCCTTCTAGTGTATTTTTTATTTCAGTTATTGTATTGTTCATCTCTGTTTGTTTGTTCTTCAATTCTTCTAGGTCTTTGTTAAACATTTCTTGCATCTTCTCGATCTTTGCCTCCATTGTTTTTCCGAGGTCCTGGATCATCTTCACTATCATTATTCTGAATTCTTTTTCTGGAAGGTTGCCTATCTCCACTTCATTTAGTTGTTTTTCTGGGGTTTTATCTTGTTCCTTCATTTGGTATGTGGCCGTCTCCTTTTCATCTTGTCTGTCTTTCTGTGAATGTGGTTTTTGTTCCACAGGCTGCAGGATTGTAGTTCTTCTTGCTTCTCTGCTAGGTGATTCTTTTGCAGAGGGTCTCTTTGTAACTTACTTGTAGATGCGTCAGGTGTGTGTGTGTGTGTGTGTGTGTGTGTGTGAATTATTATTTTAAAGTAGAGATTTAAAAATGGTATCTTCCAGATGGTTTGAATCTTGTGTCATTATGTAGTGATTCTCTTTATTTCTGGTGCTTTTTGCTCTCATTTGCTCTAGTTTTCTTTTGTTTTATATTTGGTTAATAGTCTTTTTCCATTCTTTGACCAGTAATCTTTCTGTGCCCTTATGTTAGTCCATCTCTTATAAACAGCACATACGTAACCAGTCTGAACTTTTTTCCTTGTAAGTGGAGAGTTTGGCCCGTTGATATTCATTGTGGTTACCTATATATTTGGATTCACTTTTGACATTTTATTATATGCCTTTTATTTGTCCAACGTTTTCTTTTTTTTTTTTTTCCTGAATCTCAGACTTTCTTTCTGGATTCATTTCTCTTCCGCTTGAAGCATATTTTTTAGAATTTCCTTTGATGGGAATCTCTTGTGGTAATTGCTGTTTTCTCTCATTCAGTGTCTTTCAGTGTCAGTGTCTTTATTCCTCCTTATTCATGAATGGTAGTTTTACTGGGAAGATAGAATTCTAGGGATTTGTTTTTCTCTCAGTATGTTAAAGATACCATTTAAGTATCTTTTTGAGCTCTACCATTGCTGGTGAGAATTTAGCCATAATTGTCATTACCTTATGGGTGATATTTTCTCTCTGGCTGTTTTTTAGCTTTGTTCTTTGTTGCTCTGCAGTTTCACTGAAATGTTTGTAGATGTATGGATTTCTTATTTATTACGGTTTGGATTTTTGGACTTCCTGGAGCTGAGGATTGTCATTGTGTAAAGTTCTAAAAAATTTAAGCCACCCCCCCCCCCCCCGCAGTTGACCTTGGCCTTCTTTATTTTTTTAGAGCAGTGTTAGGTTTATAGCAAAGTTGAGAGAAAGATACAGAGATTTCCCATATACCTCCTTTCCCCATACACGCATAATCTCCCCCATTATCAACATCACTCACTAGAATGGCACATCGTTTTTAATTAATTGATTGATTTTTGGCTGCATTGGGTCTTCGTTGCTGCATGCGGGCTTTCTCTAGTTGTGGCGCGTGGGCTTCTCGTTGCAGTGGCTTCTCGTGCGGAGCACGGGCTCTAGGCATGCCGGCTTCAATAGTTGTGGCATGCGGGCTCAGTAGTTGCGGCGCATGGGCTTAGTTGCTCTGTGGCATGTGAGATCTTCCTGGACCAGGGCTCGAACCCATGTCCCCTGCAATGGCAGGTGGATCCTTAACCACTTCACCACCAGGGAAGTCCCAGGATGGTACATTTTTTACCAACGATGAACCTGTGTCAATACATCATAATCACCTAAAGTCCAAACTTTACCTTAGGGTTTGCTCTTGGTTTTGTATGTTCTGTGGGTTTAGACAAATCTATAATGACATCTCCATTATTATTTTATCACACAGAGTATTTTCCCTGTCCCAGAAATCTTCTGCTCTGCCTATTCATCTCCCCAACTCCACCCTGGCAACCGCTGATCTTTTTATTGTCTCATAGTTTTGCTTTTTTCAGAATGTCCTCAAGTTGGACTCATACAGTATGTAGCTTTTTCATATATGCTTCTTTCACTTAACATCATACTTTTTTAAGTTTCCTTGTCTTTTCATGGCTTGATAGTTTATTTCTTCTTAGTGCTGATTAACATTCCATGGTCTTGAGGTAACCATAGTTTATTAATACGTTCCCCTACTGAAGGACATATTATTTGCTTCCAAGTTTAGCTGTTATGAACATAGGCTGCTGTGACCCTCCATGGCAGATTTTTGTGTGGACATATGTTTTCAACTCCTTTGGGTAAATACCAAGGAGCATGATTGCTGGATCGTATGGAAAGTCATTACCTTTTCAAATATTGTCTCTTGCCTATTATGTCTATTAATCTCCTTCTGGGACTACCATTAGATGTTTATAATGTTGTTTGAGGCTGAGCCAGCTAGTGTGCTGTGATTAAGTTTAATTTCTTGTACAATGTTTTGTGCCTCTTCAGGTTGGTAACTGCCTCATTTTTTTTCCCATTTGCTTTGTTTTTGGTTTAGCAGTTGTTAATTGTTCATATTATTAACATGCTTTCAGTACTGTTTTCCACACAGGGTCAAGCCTATTAATCTATCCACTGAAGTTGTTTTCCCAGAGGACTTCTTCCCGTTCTCCTGTTTAAAGATGGCTCCTTGTTAGGCCAGGTGTGTAGCTATCAGCCTGAGGTTCTCCCTTCATTGTCATTTTGGAAATTCCCATTGCTTGTGTCCTTTGTTGATTTCCCTGTTTTTTAGATCCCATTAGTTTGTAGCACATCCTCCACAGCTTGCTGAACAAAAAGGTGGAGAAGAGATAAATTTTGAGACCCTGAATGTTTGAGAATATTTTTATTCTACCTTTCTGTTATTTGATAATTTGTCTGGGTATTAAGCTCTAGAAAGAAAATTTTTCTTAGAATTTTGAAAGCATTTCTTCATTGTCTTCTGGTTTATCACTGAAATTATTGCTAAATCTAATGACATTCTGGTTCCTATAATGTTGTGAGCAGCTTCTTTTTAAATTTGTTCTTTTGTAGAAGCCCTTGGGACTTTTTCCTTTGTCCTTGCTATTGTGCAGTTCAGTAATAACAGTGGTCCCCAACCTTTTTGGCACCAGGGACCAGTTTCGTGGATGACAGTTTTTCCTCAGACAGTGGTGGGGGGATGGTTCAGGCGGTAATGCAAGCTATGGGGAGCAGCAGATGAAGCTTTGCTCGCTTGCCTGATGCTCACCTCCTGCTGTGCGGCCCGGTTCCTAACAGGCTTCGGACTGGTACCAGTCTGCGTCTTGGGGGTTGGGGACCCCTGAGTAATAACATACTTGGGTACTTAATGGGTCTTTTTCAGTTTGGAGACTCATATTCTTCAGATCTGAGATATTTCTTGTATTATTTCTTTGGTAATGTCTTCCTTCCATGTTCTTTTTTTCTCTGCCTTTTTTTTTTTTTTTCCACATTTTGGAATTGATTCATCATGTGATTTTTAAAACTGTTTTCCTCTCACAGTGTTTTCTTTTGTTCTTTTTCCAGGAGAGGGTCTTGACTTTATCTTCCAACTCTTTAATTTTTTATTTTATCCATTTGTGCAGAGTTAACATAGCAGGCCTTAGACTGTTACCCTTAGAAAGGTCTGCTTGCAAGGTTGGCCCTTGGCTGGTGTCTGGGACCTTGGATTTTGGAAGGGTTCCCACCATTCCTCAATAAGAGTGGTTCACTGTGCTTAAACTGTTCAAACATGATTTATGCTGAACACCTGCTTTCCATCTGGGTGTCTAACTTTGGTATGGCTAGGCAGAAGTTACCTCCAATAAAAACCCTGAGCAGGGACTTCCCTGGTGGTCCAGTGGTAAAGAATCCACCTTACTGTACAGGGGATCCCTGGTCAGGGAACTAAGATCCCACAAGCCGCAGGGCAACTAAGCTCGCGCACCACAGCTACTGAGCTCTTGTGCCTCAACTAGAGAGCTTGAGTGCTGCAAACTACAGAGCCCACATGCTCTAGAGCCCACGTGCCACAACTACAGAGCCCATGCGCCCTGGATCCTGCATGCCACAACTAAAGAAGAAGAGAAAACCTGCACGCCACAACTAGAGAGAAGCCCGTGCACCACAATGAAGAGCCCCAGTGAAAGATCCTGTGTGCCGCAACTAAGACCCGACGCAGCCAAGAATAAATAAATAAATAAATAATCTTAAAAAAAAAAAACAGCCTGAGTACTGGGTCTCTAATGAACTTACCTGGTAGACAATATTTCACATATGTTGTCACAACCCATTGCTGGAGGAATTTAGCATCCCCCGTCTGACTCCCTTGGAAGCAGAAGACCCTTGGAAGCTTGTGTCTACTTTGTACCTTTTCCTTTTGCTGATTTTGCTTTGTATCCTTTTGCTCTAATAAATCATAGCTGTGAATGTGACTGTATATCAAGTCCTGTGAGTCCTTCTAGCATACTCCCGAACCTGGGGGTGGTCTTGGGGGCTTATGACACACTGTCATATTTAACTTTTCCAGTGTTCTTTATTTTTTATTCTCACTTGCTCTCTCTTTTAAAAATAGCATCCTTTAAAATCTTTCCTAATGTCTTTTAGGATGTTAGTAATTAACTTTTTTTATGTGTGAAATTTTCTTCTCATTCCCGCATTTTTTTTTTTCTAAAAATTAATTTGTGTGTGTTTACTTCGTTCCCTTTCTTTCATGCTAACAAGACTTCTTTGTGCCTGGTGATTCTAGGCTGTCTGTTCTCACTTTAAATATTTGTTCTTAAATGTGAGACAATTGGAAGCTTACGCACATCGGCTGGACTATAGGGTGAGTTGATGGTGAGCTAGCTTCACTGTTGGAAGCCCTCCAAATGCAGATATTTTCTTTGGACATTCAGTTTCTCCAGGAAAATACTACACAGTTGCTTACCTGGGAAGATATATGTCTAGTCCCATATATGTCTAGTTCCAGGATTCTGAGAGCCACATGAACGGGGGCTGGTGGTTTATGGTGTGGAGGTTTTCATTCAACTAGGAAGTAATAGGATTATTGTGGAAATATTATTTTATGGTTCACATTTGTAAAATATAGATGAAGGAAATGGTTAATTGGGTTTCTTCCTCTGAAGTCCCCTAACTATCTGTAGACTGGGTGATAGACTAGTAGGGACCATCTGTTCCTGGATTAGTTTGAAGAACACTGCATTAGGTAATAAAGAGGCTGTTGTTAAGGGAGATAAGAGTCGATGTGACACACTAGCTCATTCTTTTATTCAGCAAGCATTTATTAATTACCTTTTAAAACCCCTGACCTCAGGGAATAAAGTAGGTTACAAGAAAGATACTTCCCTGCTCCCTTGGGACTTGCATTTTTGCATAAGGATGGACATTAAACAATTTATCATCTGATTATTTAATTACAGTTGTTGGAGGCTCACAGAGCATTCATATATAGGAGACCTGCTCTGGGGTTCAGGGATGGCATCTCTGAAAGTATGAATCAGGAAAGTGATGGGAAAATGAGAAGAGAGTGGCAAAGAATGAGACTAAAGATCTTATTCAGGATAATAATAATTGTGAGATTAAATGAGGTATAGAATGTGTTTAGTGCCTGGTACTTGTGCTCAATAAGTGTTAACTAGTAATTATATTATTTGTAGGAATATTATTATATTGGATGATCAAATAGAAGACATGTGATTTTTAGCATTTAATTTATAAAAATAAAAGTTTTGTGTTAACAGTACAATAAAACAATATATTCATAGAATCATTTATTACTAAAAAAAATCCTTTGTTGTATAGAAATTTTGGTACTTCAGAGTATTGCTAGAGCAGAGATTGTGCTTAACTTCTTAACAGTTATATCTCCAGCACCCAGCATAGTGTCTGACACATACAAAGTGCTTAGTCTTTTTTTTTTTTTAATTTATTTTTGGCTGCGTTGTGTCTTCATTGCCGCACGTGGGCAAGTGGGGGCTACTCTTAGTTGCAATGCATGGGCTTCTCATTGCTGTCACGGAGCATGGGCTCTATGTGTGCGGGGTTCAGTAGTTGTGGCTCGTGGGCTCTAGAGCGCAGGCTCAGTAGTTGTGGCGCACGGGCTTAGTTGCTCCACGGCATGTGGGATCTTCCTGAACCAGGGCTTGAACCCGTGTCCCGTGCATTGGCAGGCAGATTCTTTTTTTTTTTTTTTTAAAGAAGATGTTGGGGGTAGGAGTTTATTAATTAATTAATTTATTTTTGCTGTGTTGGATCTTCAATTCTGTGCGAGGGCTTTCTGTAGTTGTGGCAAGCGGGGGCCACTTCATCGCGGTGTACGGGCCTCTCACTATTGTGGCCTCTCTTGTTGTGGAGCACAGGCTCCAGACGCTCAGGCTCAGTAGTTGTGGCTCACGGGCCTAGTTGCTCTGCGGCATGTGGGATCCTCCCAGACCAGGACTCGAACCTGTGTCCCCTGCATTAGCAGGCAGATTCTCAACCACTGCTCCCCACCAGGGAGGCCTGGCAGGCGGATTCTTAATGACTGCACCACCAGGGAAGTCCCTCAGATTCTTTTTTTTAAGACTAAGCACTTTGGGGGACTTCCCTGGTGGCGCAGTGGTTAAGAATCTGCCTGCCAATGCATGGGACACGGGTTCGAGCCCTGGTTCAGGAAGATCCCACATGCCGTGGAGCAACTAAGCCCGTGCGCCACAACTACTGAGCCCTGTGCTCTAGAGCCTGTGCCTTGCAACAAGAGAAGCCACCGCAATGAGAAGCCTGGGCACCACAATGAAGAGGAACCCCTGCTCACCGCAACTAGAGAAAGCCCGCACGCAGCAATGAAGACCCAATGCAGTTAAATATAAATAAATAAATAAATTTATAAAAGAAAAAGAATCCAAAATGAGTACTAGAAATTCCGGGTAACCTAGAAGCTGGGAAGGATATGTGATTTCAGATACAAGAAATACTTTACTTTTTTCCTTACTAAGGCATTTGTTTGGTCGTGTTCCTTCAAGGGAATTGCAAGTGGCCTTTTGATTAGCATTTAAATATTATCCTTTTCATATATATTCAATACCTTTTCTGTAGCCAGCAAGGATCTGATAGGACAAAGTATTTTTCTTCTCTTGGGGGAGTGTAATTGGTGCTCTTTAGCCCTCCAACACTCAGACCTACGATGTGTTAGTTATCTATTGCTGCAAAACAAATTACCTCAAAAAACAACAGACATTTATTATCTCTCAGTTTCTGTGGGTCAGGAATATGAGAGTGGCTTAGCTGGGTGCCTCTGGTTCAGTGTCTCACTTGAAGTTGCAGTCAAGCTGTTGGCTGGGGTTGCAGGTATCTGAAAGATTCGTGGGAGGATGTGCTTCTAAGTTCACTTCTCTTATCGGCAGGAAGCCTTAGTTCTTTGCCATGTGGACCTCTCCATAGGCTGCCTGAGTGTCCTCATGACATGGCTCTTGGCTTTCTCTAGAGCAAGTGATGAGGAAGAGGCAGGGATTGGGGGGTGGAGGGGCGGAGAAAACAAGCCAGTTGGAGAAGAAATCCTCCGTCTCTGATAACCTAATATCGGAAGACAGACATCATCACATCTGTTGTAGTCTAGCGATTAGAATGACCAACCCTGGTACAGTGTGGGAGGTGTGAGTATCAGGAGGTGTGGCTCATTGGGAGCCATCTCAGACACTGACTGCCCCACACTCAATCAGTGGGATCAACTTCTTCCAGCCCAGTGTATCAAATATATTTAGAAGTATAGGTTAATTAAACTAGAACTTGATTAATATTTGTACATTGTTTCTGTTGTAAATTGAGAGTTCCCACATTTCTGAGCTTGTTGGTTTGGCATTTTTGCTACTCTTTTTTTCGCTTTTCCCACTTTCCCTTCCTTGTCCTTTTTATATTTCTCAGATTTATTCAGAAAATTGTTCACTGTTTTCTCCTTTCAACTTAACGTTGGGAGGTACTAGAGAAAATTGGGTTAGATGACTTATAGCTTGTAGATCCTGTTAGGTTATAAATTTCAGTCTCTTAAAATAATGCATGGGGCTTCCCTGGTGGCGCAGTGGTTGAGAGTCCGCCTGCCGATGGAGGGGACGCGGGTTCGTGTCCCGATCCGGGAGGGTCCCACGTGCCGCGGAGCGGCTGGGCCCGTGAGCCATGGCCGCTGAGCCTGCGCGTCCGGAGCCTGTGCTCCGCAGCGGGAGAGGCCACAACAGTGAGAGGCCCGCGTACCGCAAAAAAAAAAAATAATAATAATAATAATGCATGTAGATAAAAATTCAAGTAACAATCAAGCTAAGAAGAAAAAAGAAAGAGAATTCTATTCAAGCCAAACTGAGGATTATAACCCAGGAGACAGACTCTCAAGCTTTCTGAGGTTCTACCAGTTAGGAGCTAGAGATGCAGTGTTATGCATTTTTGAGACAATTATGGATCATATTACACATAAAGTTCGTCAGAGATGTTTTGGTCAGGTATGCATGTTCAGAGCGAGCCTTTAGGTCAGTGTGACCCCCTATATAGGATGAGAAAGAAATATTAATCTTAAAATTACAATGTTGGTATCAGAAGAAAGGGACTATTTTTCTCAAAGGTTGATTATATCATCCTGCCTAGCGGAGGTCTGGTTAATGTGTAATGCAGATACACATTGCACATTGGGAAAGGCCCATCACAAATGGGGCGGGTTGGGGCATGTTCATGTGTGATTCAATTCTGACTTAGTTTGGTTGTCCTGCTGTAGAGAAATTTATGATTTTCCTTATGTGTATAATAATAATGCTAATTTTGTGGTTTTAAGTCTTCAAGGAAAAGTGAATAAAGTAAATAAAAGGTATTATTTGTAGGCATATTTGATTTTACTTGTATGTGGTTATTATATGTTTTATTAAAAAATAAATGATTGCTGGGCTTTAGCACTTATGGATAGAGAACATGGGCCTTCTCTATAAATTAAGAGCCAGGAGATTTTTGTTTGAGTTCAGGAGCAAAATTATTTTGTAGCTTTCAGAGGTACTTTTCCTTCCTAAATCATGAGCTTGAGCATCAGATTTCAGAAAGCTGAATTATTACTGAGGGCACTACAGCCCTCAGCCTGTGAATAGGTTATATGCTGACACTTTACTTGTTAAGTCTATGTGGAATTCAGATACTTGATCCCTATGGAAATGCTGTTTTAAATAGTATTAGGTTCTCTTCCTACCCTCTAAACTCCTCCCCCTCTAAAACCTGAAGATTAGCCTGTATTGAATCAGAGCTCAATCAGAATTTTTAAATCTTTTTTAAAAATCTTAAAGCAATCATAAACCTACAGAAAAGCTACGAGTAAAGCACAAAGAATTTACTCCCAAACCATTTTAGTCGTAAGTTGATGATATGTTGCCCTATCACCCCTGAATACTTCACTGCCTTTTCTACAAATTAAAATGTTACTGTGTTACCCATAACACACCTATTAAAATCAGGAAGTTAACATTGATGCCTTATTACTACCACCTAATTCTCAGGCCCCATTCAGGTTTTATATTTGTCCAATAATGTCCTTTATATCAGAAGGATGAAGTCCAGAATCATGTTATGTTTAGCTCTTACGTCTTTTTTGTCTCTTTCATTCTGGAACAGTATTTCTTTGACTTTAATGACTTGGACACTTTGGAAGACTGTATCATCTGGTTATTTTGTAGACTGTTCCTCAATTTGGATTTGTTAACATTTCCTCATGGTTAGGTTTATGTTATACATATTTGATAGGAATATCTCAGATGCAATGCTGTGTCCTTATATCCTATCAGGTGACACCATTCAGACGGTCCAGCTACTGATGATGCTATAACTTTGATAACTTGATTAAGATGATGAGCCAAACTTCTTCATTATAGAATTAATCTTTACGTTGTATGGGCATGCTTAGAAACTGTGTAAATATCTCAGTCTTTTTTCTTTTTTAAATGGATTCTTTTTTTAAAAATTTATTTTATTTATTTATTTTTGGCTGTGTTGGGTCTTCGTTGCTGCGCGTGGGCTTCCTCTAGTTGAGGCGAGCGGGGGCTACTCTTCTTGCGGTGTGCGGGCTTCTCATTTTGGTGGCTTCTCTTGTTGCAGAGCACAGGCTCTAGGTGCACGGGCTTCAGTAGTTGTGGCATGCCAGCTCAGTAGTTGTGGCTCGTGGGCTCTAGAGCACAGGCTCAGTAGTTGTGGCGCACGGGCTTAGTTGCTCCACGGCATGTGGGATCTTACTGAACCAGGGCTCGAACCCGTCTCCCCTGCATTGGCAGGCGGATTCTCAACCACTGCACCACCAGGGAATCCCAATATCTCAGTCTTCATCAAGCTTTTAGTTTATTCAGGGATTCCTAAGAGTACAGACTAATTGTTTCTGTTATTCAATGGATGATATGTTTTATCATTATTTATTTTTATGCTCAAATTATTCCAAATATGGCCAGTGAGAGCCCCCTTAGTCTGGCTTCTGTGTCCTTTTGACATGTCTCCATCATTCTTTGAGCATTTCCTTTTTTTCTGACATAACAAAATGTTCCAGACTTCTCTGGATCTTCCTTGTGTGTCAGAGCTGGAATCATCAGCTGTTTCTCTAAGGAGCCCTGGTTCCTTTTAGAGGAGAATGGTTTTTAAAAACCAAGATGTAGGGGCTAGGTAGACTCATTACTACTGAGTTGTCCTTGTTTCTAAGTCTTCTTAGTGAACAGAGTTAGGGAATAGACGTAGTCCTCTCCACACATTCCAGGTATGTGTGTGTGTATACATATTTATATCAATATTAATTTCCACATCTATATATTGAAAGCACTGTGTTTATACTGCCTTTAATTTTATTTCACCACGAGGGTCCTTTGTAGTTTTCTCCTTTTCTTTATTTGTAACTTCCTTCTCTGACAGTAAGAAACCTGGCTGTCATTATTCTTAACATATTTACTTCTTTGATTATTCTCCCTTCATGTAACCAATCTCCCATCACTGTCATTCCCTGTCACCACCTGCTCCCAAGTGCAGATGCCCTCCTCACTCTGCTTGGGCTCCAACGTCCCTGATTTTTGAACCGCCACCCCCACCTTATGGGGGTGCCCTCCTTGCCTTGCTCAAGGCTCCTTCCTTACCTGTGCTTCTTCCCTGTGTGCACATCCCTCTCACCCTGTTCTGTGCCAGAACACCCTCTCCCTCGTCATGCAAATGCCCAACACAGTCCAACTCCCCTGGCTGGGCCCCACTCTCTTGCTCTTAGTCTCACTCAGGCTTTGAAACCCAGCTTTGGGCTATCCTCCTTACGGACACCCTCTTTATTCCATTTCAGCTCTGACACCCTGTGTGGCCTGCTGTCCCATGTAGATACCCTTCTCACCCTGCTTAGATTCTAATACCCCGTGCCTGGCTGCCCTCTCAATGGGAGTCTTTCCTTACTCCATTCATGCTCTGACACCCTTTGCCGGGCTGCCTTCCACATGTGGACGCCCTCTTCGCCCTGTTCATGCTCCGCTTCTTCTACACAAATGCCTTACTCATCCTGCTCCGACTCCTGCATCTCCTCCCCGAAGCACACACAGATGCCTACCTTGCTCTACCCCTCTTAATGGCTTTTGTACTGAATTATTTACTGAAGGGAAGGGAGAGGAAGGGAAAGGAAGAGCCAGCATATTTTATGGGAACAATGTGATCCAAGTTTATGTTTGACAGAAACAAATCTTCCCCTGCCGTGGTAGATATCTGGAGACAATGGAAAGGGCATTTGGGAATCTGCTTTTGGAACTTCATTGGTATTTGGGACTACTGGTATAAATAGGTTCTTTATTTGTGAATCAGAGACTTCTATGTATGGAAAAACTTGGGTAGTTGGTAAGTTCAGAATAGTAGGAAGGGAATAAACTAAGCAAGAAGTGTTTAGGGAAGCATGATGTTTGAATTCAGTTCTTGATAAAATTGGTTTGGCTCTATGTTAATCTCCTTGCCTACAAGTGTCCATATAGTCTTACAGTGTCCATTAAAAAAAAAACAAGTTAAGGGCCTCCCTGGTGGCGCAGTGGTTGAGAGTCCGCCTGCCGATGCAGGGGATACGGGTTCGTGCCCCGGTCTGGGAGGATCCCACATGCCGCGGGGCGGCTGGGCCCGTGAGCCATGGCCGCTGAGCTTGCGCGTCCGGCAACGGGAAAGGCCACGACAGTGAGAGGCCCACATATCGCAAAAAAAAAAAAAAAAAAAAAAAAAAAAAAAAGTTAATTATTTAATAACCTGTTTTATGAGCTCGGTATTAATTTCAGAATGTTATTGCAGTATTTTCTTACCTTTAATCATTTATGTACTATTAGTTTAGCCATATCCTGTGTCCTTTACTTAGCTTAACTTTAAGTTGGCTTACCTTTTTCACTTAGCCTTGTCAAAGGAATAGTATCTTTGTAATCATAGTGCTAATTATATATTTTTTGTATCACATGTTAAAATGAATGTAAAACTTAAAAATTTTAAAGTTCATTAGGTGCCATATAAAGTCATATTACAACCCACTGGTGCAGAGTCCACTTTGGGAAATGTGTTAATATAACCAGTATAAATATTTGATACATTTTCCTGATTTGTGTTTGTTACTTGGTATCTAGAGCCTATTTGTCTTTTTTTTTTTTTTTGGTAACATGACTTTTTTCTAGGTGTCTTTTCCCCCAGTATGATTTTTTTCTTTGCTTTTTTTCTCATTTAGATGAAGACTTATATTAAGTGAATTTTAATGTCATTCCCAACCCCATCATGGTCTGAGGGCCTTTTAGAAATTGGTTAAAATGTACACAGAGGCAAAGATTTTAGCCTATGACCTTTTCAAGAATTTTCTGAGTGCAACTAGGAACAAATTATCCATTGTTCACAGTGCTTTGCTCAGTGTTATGCCTTCTCTTGCTAAATCCTCTTACTTGTTGAAATCTTCTATCTTAAGTAGCTAACAGCTTAATACAGATCATATTAAAAGGTTCTTTTTCTTCCTGTAGTTTAGGCCCTTTACATTTCTGCAGTAATATCCAAAGTTTTATATAAGGTAGCGTGAAGTGTTCAAAAAGGTTTTTTCCCAATTGGGAAAGTAATACATGCCAATTGACAGTAAGAGAAACTCATAAGAGTAAAAGAGAGGAAAAAAATTAACTCATTTTTACCTCTCAGATACAATTTATCTTAAAAAATAATAAAAAAAAAAATACCCACTCCAGGCATAGTCATTTCTTTATTATCAGTTCCCATAGGATTTAACTTTATTTTGGAAAACTGTAGAGTCACAAAAATGGTTTCATTTTATTTTTCACTTTTAAAATTATTAGTGAAATTAGCACATTTTCATATATTTATTGACTACTCATCTTCTGTGAATTGCTTCATATTTCTTCAGTTTTTGCATTAAATAGTCTTATTAATATATAATATAACCTGGGACTTCCCTGGTGGTACAGTGGTTGAGAATCTCCCTGCCAATGCAGGGGACACGGGTTTGAGCCCTGGTCCTGGAGGATCTCACGTGCTGCGGATCAACTGGGCTCGTGCGCCACAACTACTGAGCCTGTGCTCTAGAGCCCGTGAGCCACAACTACGGAGCCCATGTGCCACAACTACTGAAGCCCATGTGACTAGAGGCCATGCTCCTCAACAGAAGCCACCAAAATGAGAAGCCCGTGCATCGCAGCGAAGAGTGGCCCCCGCTCACTGCAACTAGACGGAGCCCGCATGCAGTACCAAAGACCCAACACAGCCATAAATAAATAAACAAATAAACAGTTAAATAAATATAGTATAACCTTATACTATATTAGTATGTAAACCTTTTGGCTGCTAGTTGTTGCACATTCTTTTACTTCCTGTTACTTGTCTTTTTCTTTGTCAGTAGTGTTTTTTTTTTTTTTTTTTTTTGTAAGTATGGTTTTTTTTTTTTTTTTTTTTTGTAAGTATGGTTTTTTTTTTTTTTTTTTTTTGTAAGTATGGTTTTTTTTTTTTTTTTTTTTTGTAAGTATGGTTTTTTTTTTTTTTTTTTTTTGTAAGTATGGTTTTTTTTTTTTTTTTTTTTTGTAAGTATGGTTTTTTTTTTTTTTTTTTTTTGTAAGTATGGTTTTTTTTTTTTTTTTTTTTTGTAAGTATGGTTTTTTTTTTTTTTTTTTTTTGTAAGTATGGTTTTTTTTTTTTTTTTTTTTTGTAAGTATGGTTTTTTTTTTTTTTTTTTTTTGTAAGTATGGTTTTTTTTTTTTTTTTTTTTTGTAAGTATGGTTTTTTTTTTTTTTTTTTTTTGTAAGTATGGTTTTTTTTTTTTTTTTTTTTTGTAAGTATGGTTTTTTTTTTTTTTTTTTTTTGTAAGTATGGTTTTTTTTTTTTTTTTTTTTTGTAAGTATGGTTTTTTTTTTTTTTTTTTTTTGTAAGTATGGTTTTTTTTTTTTTTTTTTTTTGTAAGTATGGTTTTTTTTTTTTTTTTTTTTTGTAAGTATGGTTTTTTTTTTTTTTTTTTTTTGTAAGTATGGTTTTTTTTTTTTTTTTTTTTTGTAAGTATGGTTTTTTTTTTTTTTTTTTTTTGTAAGTATGGTTTTTTTTTTTTTTTTTTTTTGTAAGTATGGTTTTTTTTTTTTTTTTTTTTTGGTACGTGCGCCTCTCACTGTCACGGCCTCTCCCGCTGCGGAGCACAGGCCCCAGACGCGCAGGCTCAGCGGCCAAGGCTCACGGGCCAAGCCGCTCCGAGGCATGTGGGATCCTCCCGGACCGGGGCACGAACCCGCGTCCCCTGCATCGGCAGGCAGACTCCCAACCACTGCGCCACCAGGGAAGCCCCAGTGTCTTGTTTTTTAAAAGCAGGATTAAAACGTTTTTATGTAGGTAAATATATTGGTGTTTTTTTGTTAAGGGCTTCTGGATTTTGTCTTGTTTAGGAAAATCTGTCCTACCCAAATATTATGAGATTATTCTTCAGTATTTTTCCTAATAGTTTTATGACTGTTTTTCTTTTTTTACATTAGGTTCTTAATCTCTCTCTCTCTCACATGCACACACACACACACGTATTTAAAAACGTTCTGTTGACAAATCGTTCTTTTACCTCTGATTTGAAATATTAACTTTATCATGTTAACTTTCTATGTACATACTGATATCTGCTCTATGACTATAATTAGTTTATCCTTATAATATATTGGTTTTGTTATAAAAGCTTAATATTGAATAGAATGTTTAAGTACCTGATAATGCAAGTCTGTTCTGGTTCTTGTTTTTCAGAAAGTTATTTGGTATTCTCACAAATTTGTCCTTTCAAGTGAACTTCAGAATCAATTTGCCATTTTAAATAAGCCCCACATCTTCCAAATCCATTATAATATCTTCTCACTACTTCTCCTCTACTTTTTTTTTTTTTAAGGACATACTTTTTTAAAAAAATTGTTTTTGTCTGCATTGGGTCTTCGTTGTTTCGCGTGGGCTTTCTTCGCAGGGGCTGCACTTCGTTGCGGTGTCTGGGCTTCTCGTTGCAGAGCATGGGCTCTAGGCGCATGGACTTCAGTAGTTGTGGCACGTGGGCTCAGTAGTTGTGGCTCGCGGGCTCTAGAGTGCAGGCTCAGTAGTTGTGGCGCACGGGATTAGTTGCTCTGCAGCATGTGGTATCTTCCCGGACCAGGGCTCAAACCTGTGTCTGCTGCATTGGCAGGCGGATTCTTAACCACTGCGACAGCAGGGAAGTCCCTCCTCTACTTTTATTAGTGTAATTTAAGCTACCATTTTTCTCTTGCCTAGACTATCTTCTAACATAACAGCAGCAAGAAGACTCTTAACAATTTTTTTTTAAGATTTTTTTTTTTTTTTTTTGATGTGGACCATTTTTAAAGCCTTTATTGAATTCTGTTACAATATTGCTTCTGTTTTGTTTTGGGTTTTTGGCCGCGAGGCATGTGGGATCTTAGCTCCCCAACCAGGGATCGAACCCGCACCCCGTGCATTGGAAGGCGAAGTCTTAGCCACTGGACTGCCAGGGAAGTCCCAAGAAGACTCTTAAAAAACGTAAATCTGATCATGTTGCTCCCTTGTTTACATCCCTTCAATATCTTCTTTCCCTCTCTTTTTCATTACCTATTGCTGCATAACAAAGTACTGCAAAGCTTTATAGCTTAAAATGGCCTGTTTATTTTGCTCACAATTTTGGGAATCAGGAATTCAGGACGGGTTCAACAGTGTTCCACAAGGTGTTGGCTGGGATGGCTGGGGCTGGAGACTCCCGCCCAGTACAACTTCTTCAGTCACATGTCTGGCACCTCAGTGCTTCTTGGCCTCTGCCTCCACATGGCATCTCTTTCTTCACAATCTCTCCATGTGGCGTGGAGTTTTCACAGCATGGTGGTCTCAGAATAATCACACTTTTTACGTGCAGCTAGCTGGCTTCCAAGGAGGAGGGGAAAAGAAACTGTCAGACCAATTAAGGGCTGTGCCTAGAACTGGCACAGTGTCCCTTCTACCATATTTTATTGGTCAGAACAGTCACAGAACCTGCCTAGTTGCAAGAAAATGGAAAAATAGACTCCACTTTTTGATGTGGGAATGGCAAGATCTTATTACAGGAGAGCATGTGGGTTGAGAGATATCATGACTGTATTTGAAAAATACAATCTGCCATACCATCAAACTCAAAATAAATTCAAAGCTTTTAAAATGACCCACAAGGCTTTTCATGATCTGACCCATCCCTGCTTCTCTCTCTGACCTCATCCCCTGTATTTTCTTCTTTTTTTCCCTTTAGTTTAGCCACAGTGGCCTCTTTGCTAGGCTTTAACTGTGCCACACTCATTCCAGCATCAGATGTATTTTACCTGCCTCTGCTGCCTTGAATGTTCTTCTTTAACCTTTGCATGGGTCTTCCCATTCTCTTCATTTAGGTCTCTCCTCAAATGTCAGCTCTTCCTGACCACCTTATCTGATAGAATCTTGGTTGCTTAGTACCCCTAATCTTGCTTTTTCTTCTACATAGATTTTAGGGCTGGTATGAGAGCCTGGGGGGCCTGCATATACTTTTCTTCCCTCTTTGTTTTCTGAACAAGTTGAGAATTAGAAGACCAAAGGTAAAGACCAAAATATATATGAAATATATAAATATTTGTGTGTATATGTATGTGTGTGGTCAGTGTGAAGTTGTGAAGTTGGAGACCCAGTGGGCCTGCTATCTAAACCTCAGAATTAGGCAGACTTACCCACCTAGTCTCAGGCAGTGTTGGTTACTCCCTTCTGCAGGGTGAGTCCCCTGATCAACTCTTGGAATGTTGATACAGAGGAAAATTCTTGTACTCTGTAACAAGCCTGTTCCCAAGTAATGAAGGGTAGAGCTGAGTTGTGTGTGCCTATTTATTATTCTCATTTTTATCAATCTGACAGACTAAAGGAGGGTGAAAGGAGAATAAAGGAAGTGTCAGAGATGACTCTCAGATTTGAGAAACTTGGTGGATTGTGGTACTATTTACTAAGATAGGAAATATGGTAGGAAAATTATAAATTAAATTTTAGAAACACTGACTTTGAAGTGCCTTAAGATACCCACGTGGAGATACAAATAGGCATTTGGATGACACATTTGAACATACAGATTTGGTAGTTGTATTAGTTTTCTATTGCTAAATAACAAACTACCAGAAACACAGTGGCTTAAAACAATACAAAATTATTATCTCACAGTTTCTGTGGGTCAGGAATCTGGGCACTGGTTAGCTGGGTTCTCTGCTCAGGTTCTCACCAGGATGAAATCAAGGTATTGGTCAGGGCTATGATCTCATCTGAGGCTTGGGGTCCTCTTCCAAGCTCACTGGTTGTTGATAGAATTTAGGTCCTTACAGTTGTAGGACTGAGGCCTTCAGCTCCGAGAGGGCTCTTGCTGTTCCCTGCCATGTGGTCTTCCCCACAGCATGGTAGTTTGCTTCTTCAAGGCCAACAAAGTATTTTTGGTGCTTGATATCTCTTTTATGGCTTCCCTGGTTAGGACAGACTCATCTGAGATAATCTCCCATTTAAGTCAACTGATTAGGGAACTTAACTGCATCCTCAGAGTCCCTTTTGCCATGTAATGTAACAGTCATGAAAGGGATATCCCTTCATGCAAGTCCTTCTCACTCTTAAGGAAGAGAATTGTACAGGGTGTGTCCACCAAGGCATGAGACTCTTGGGGCTTAGTCATTAGCAGTCATCATAGTAGTAATCAGTAGGATAGTCAGTGAATACACAAGATTGCCCAAGAGAAAGGGTGAACAGAAGAGAGATTAGGGGATAATTTCAGAATTATTGGTACCTTGAGGGTACATTTATTCATCTTTGTGTTTATAGCACCTACATTGCTATCTGGTACATAGCGGATATTCAATAAATGTTTGTTAGAATTCTTCCTTGATCTCAGATTTTGAAAAATTAATGTATAAATTTATATTATGTGTCCTTTCCTTTTATGTATATAGTCTTTTTTCTTTTTTTGTGTGTGGTAAAATACACATAAAATTTACCATCTTAATCTTTTTTTTTTTTTTTTTTTTTTTTTTGTGGTACGCGGGCCTCTCACTATTGTGGCCTCTCCCGTTGCGGAGCACAGGCTCTGGATGCGCAGGCTCAGCTGCCATGGCTCACGGGCCTAGCCGCTCCGCGGCATGTGGGATCTTCCCGGACCGGGGCACGAACCCGTGTCCCCTGCATCGGCAGGCGGACTCTCAACCACTGCACCACCAGGGAAGCCCCCATCTTAATCATTTTTAAAAGTACAGTTCGGTGGTATTAAATACATTCACATTGTTGTGCAGCCATTACTACTCTCCATCCCCATAATTTTTCATCTTATAATACTGAAACTGTACCGATTAATCAGTAATTCCACATTCTCCCCTCCCTTTAGCTCCTGTCAACCACCATTATACTTTCTGTCTTTTGATTTTGACTACCTTAAGTATCTTGTATAAGTGGAATCATACAGTATTTGTATTTGTCTTTTTTGTGACTGGTTTAGTTCACTTAGCGTAATGTCTTCAAGATTCATTCATGTTGTAGCATACTGGAGAATTCCTTGCCTCTCACTGTTGTGGCCTTTCCCGTTGTGGAGCACAGGCTCCGGATGCGCAGGCTCAGTGGCCATGGCTCATGGGCCCAGCTGCTCCGCGGCATGTGGGATCTTCCCGGACCGGGGCACGAACCCGTGTCTCCTGCATCGGCGGGCAGACACTCAACCACTGCACCACCAGGGAAGCCCTTCCTTTCCTTTTTAAGGCTGAATAATATTCCATTGTATGTATATACCACATTTTGCTTATCCTTTCATCTGTCAGTGGACACTTGGGTTCCTTCCATGTTTTAGCTGTTATGAATAATACTGCTGTGAACGAGGGTATACACATATCTCTTTGAATCCTACTTTCACTCCTTTTGAGTATATACCCAGAAGTGGAATTGCTGGATCATATGGTAATTCTATTTTTAATTTTTTAGAGAAAATTTCATACTGTTTTCCACAGTGGCTGTACCATTTTATATTCCCATCAGTAGTGCACAAAGGTTCCGGTTTCTCCACATCCTCACCAACACTTGTTGGTTTTCTGTGTGTGTGTGTGTGTGTGTGTGTGTGTGTGTGTGTGTGTTTGATATTAGCCTTCCTAATGGGTTTTGATTTGCATTTCCCTAATGATTAATGATGTTGAGCATCTTTTCATGTGCTTATTGGCCATTTGTTTATCTTCTCTGGAGAAATAACTATTCAAGTCCTTTGTCCATTTTTGAATCAGGTTGTTTTTGTTATTGTTGAGTTTTAGGAGCTCTCTATATAGTCTGGGTATTAATCTCTTACCAGATACATGATTTGCAAATATTTTCTCCCATTCTGTGGTTTACCTTTTTGCTCTGTGGATAGTGTCTTTTTTTTTCTTTTTCTTTTTTTTTCGGCCTCACCGTGTGGCATGCAAGATCTTTAGTTCCCCAACCAGTTATCGAACCCCATGCTCCCTGCAGTGGAAGCATGGAGTCTTAACCACTGGACTGCCAGGGAAGTTCCTGGATAGTGTCTTTTGATGCACAAAATTTTAAAGTTTTCTTAAAGTCCAGTTTGTTTAGTTTTTCCTTTGTAACCTGTACCTTTGTTGTCATATCCAAGATATCATTAACAAATTCAGTGTCCTGAAGTGTCCTATGTTTTCTTTTAAGAGTTTAATTGTTTTAGGTCTAACAATTAGGTCCTTGATCCACTTTGAGTTACTTTTTGTATATGGTGTTAGGTAAGGGTCTAACTTCATTCCTTAGCATGTGGATACCCAGTTATCCCAGTACCATTTGTTGAAAAGACTGTCCTTTCTCCTTTAACTGGTCTTGGCACCCTTGTCAAAAATCATTTGACGATATACAAGAGGGTTTATTTCTGGGCTGTCAGTTCTGTTCCATTGGTCTACATGTCTGTCTTCATGCCAATACCATGCTGTTTTGATGACTGTAACTTTCTAATAAGTTTTGAAATTAAGAAATGTGAATCTTCCAAGGTTGTTCATCTTTTTCAAGATTGTTTTGGCTATTCAGGGTCCCTTGAGATACATATGAATTTTAGAATGGGTTTTTCTATTTTTGCAAATATGTCTTTAGGATTTTTGATAGAGAGTGCATTGACTCTGTAGATCATTTTGTGTAGTATTGACAACTGAGATAATCATGTGGGGTTTTGTTCCCTTCATTTTGTTGATGTGGTGTGTCACATTGATCAGTTTTCATATGTTGAACCATTCTTGCATTCCAGGAACAAATCCCACTTGGTCGTGGTGTATAATCAGTCCTTTTTTTTTTTTTTTTTTTTTTTTT
>NW_006779100.1:1748487-1753329 GCF_000442215.2 Lipotes vexillifer | reverse complement strand
TTAATTAGTCTTTTTTTTTTTTTTTTTTTTTTTTGCGGTACGTGGGCCTCTCACCGCTGTGGCCTCTCCCGCTGTGGAGCACAGGCTCCAGACATGCAGGCTCAGCGGCCATGCCCCATGGGCCCAGCTGCTCCGCGGCATGTGGGATCCTCCCGGACCGGGGCAGGAACCCGTGTCACTTGCATTGGCAGGCGGACTCCCAACCACTGCGCCACCAGGGAAGCACAATCAATCCTTTTAATGTGATGCAGAATTCTGTTAGTATTTTGTTGAGAATTTTTGCATCAATGTTTATCAGTTATCAGTTTATCAGTTTATCAGTTATCAATGTTTATTATAATTTTCTTGTAGTGTCTTTGGCTTTGGTATCTGGGTTATGCTGGCCTTATAGAGTGAATTAGAAGTGTTCTTTTAATTTTGGGGGAAAGCTTTAGAAGGGTTGGTATTAGTTTTTCTTTAAATGTTTGGTTGAATTCACTAGTGAAGTGATCAAGTACAGGACTTGTGTTTTTTGGGAGATTTTTCGATTACTGATTCAATCTCCTAGTAGTTATAGGTCTGTTCAGGTTTTCTATTTTTTTGTGATTTAGTCTTGGTAAGTTTTGTGTTTCTAGGAATTTTTCCATTTTATCTAGATTTTCCAGTCTTTTTGGCATACAGTTGTTCATAGTACTCTCTTTAAATCCTTTTTAGTTCTGTAGAATTGATAGTAATGTCCCACTTCCATTTCTAATTTTAGTGCTTTGAGTGTTCTCTCTTTTTTCTTGGTCCATTGAGCTAAAGGTTTGTCAATTTTGTTGATCTTTTTGAGGAAACAACTCTTGATTTCATTGATTTTCCTCTTTTGTTTTACTATTTTGTTTACCTCTGCTCTCATCTTTATTTCTTTCCTTCTCCTAGATTGGGGTTTCCTTTGTTCTTCTTTTTCTAGTTCCTTAAGTTGTAAAGTTGGGTTGTTGAGTTGAAAGTTTCCTTGTTTTTTTTTTCTTTTCAGTTTCCTTGTTTTTAATGTGAGCATTTATAGCTATAAATTTCCCCCTTAGCACTGCTTTCACTGCATCCCATAAGCTTTGGTTTGTTGTGTTTTCATTTTCATTCATCTCTAAGTATTTTCTAATGTCCCTTCTGAGTTCTTCTTTGAAACATTGGTTGTTTAAAAGTATAATGTTTAATTTCCACAGTTTTGTGAATTTTCCAGTTTTACTTTTGTTACTGATTTCCAACTTCATTCCATTGTGGTCAGAGAAGATACTTTGCATATCTATCTTTTAAAATCTATTGAGATATTATTTGTGTCCTTACCTATGGTTTAACCTGTAAAATGTCCCATGTACACTTAAGATTGTATATTCTGTTGTTGGGTAGAGTGTTTTGTACATGTATATTATAGGTCTAATTGTTTTATTGTGTTGTTTGAGTCCTTTATTTCCTGACTTATCCTCTGTCTGGTTGTTTTCTCTGTTATTGTGAGTGGAATGTTGAAGTCTCCAACTATTATTGTAGAACTCTCTGTTTCTCCCTTCAATTCCGTCAGTTTTTGCTTCATGTGTTTTTTTTTTTAATTGTGACCATGTCACATATGAAGTTTTTTTAAAAAAATAATTAATTATTTTTTGGCTGTGTTGGGTCTTTGTTGCTGCGCACAGGCATTTTCTAGTTGTGGTGAGCAGGGGCTACTCTTCGTTGTGGTGTGTGGGCTTCTCATTGCGGTGGCTTCTCTTGTTGCGGAGCACGGGCTCTACGCACATGGGCTTCAGTAGTTGTGGCATGTGGGCTTCAGTAGTAGTGGCTCGCAGGCATTAGAGTGCAGTCTCAGTAGTTGTGGCACACGGGCTTATTTGTTCCGTGGCATGTGGGATCCTCCTAGACCAGGGCTCAAACCTGTGTCCCCTGCATTAGCGAGCAGATTCTTAACCACTGTGCCACCAGGGAAGTCCCTGCTTCATGTATTTTGATGGTCTGTAATTAGCTGTGTAAATGTTTATAATCTATCTTCTTGCTGTATTGAACCTTGTATTAATTTATGATGTCCTCCTTGTCTCATAACTTTTTTTGATTTAAAATCTATTTTGTCTTATATTTGTATAGCCTACTCTCTTTCGATTACTGTTTGCATGGAATATTTTTTTCCATTCCTTCTTCTTTAACCTGTTTGTGTCTTTGGATGTCGAGTGAGTCTCCTGTAGGCAACTTATAGTTGGGTCATGTGTTTTTATCCATTCTGCCAAATCTGTCTTTTGATTGGAGGGTTTAATCTAATTACATTTTAAGTAATTACTGATAGGAGGGGACTTACTGCTGTCATCATGCTATTTGTTTTCTATATGCCCTATAGCTGTTTTTGGTCCCTCATTTCTTACATTACTGTCTTCTTTTGTGTTTACATTTTGTAGTGGAATGTTTAAATTCCTTTCTCATTTCCTTTTTGTATATTCTACAGCTATTTTCTTTGTGGTTACCAGAGGGATTACATTGAATGCCCTAATGTTATAACACTCTCACTTGAATTTATACCGCTTAACTCTGAGTTTTGACAAATACACACATTCATGTAATCCTCACCATGATCAAGATATGGGAAGTTTCATTACCCCCCAAATTCCCTCGTACCTCTTTGGCCAGGCGGGGAGGTGGTGGCAAATCCTGAGGGGACATCTGTTGTCTTGCAGGGGAGAGGCCTCTGAATTGTCTTCAGACAGGTGTGGGGAATGCTTGCTCTTAGTAACAGTAATGGGCCACTTCTGTAGACTTTGAGGGTTCAGGGCAATTTGGAGGTAAAAGATTTGGGGGAGCACCAACCCAGATGTTTCCTTTACATGTGTCAGAGTCTTATTATTCTTTGCTAACCACAGCTCTCTGATCTTGGCGTAGCAGACCTGCCTTGTTTGGGAGTTTAACTTTTGGAACCTAGCAACTCTGATAATTCTGGTTCTTGTCCTTCGGGTTCTTTGCCTTCCTGCCGGAGGAGAGGAGAGCATCTTTGTGTGTTTCCAGAGAGGCCGTCTGGCTTTCCTACTTAGCTTCTAACTGGCAGTCAGCTTTTTGTTATCTTTTTTCGCAGAGCTCAAATAGTTTAGTAATATTCTTCAAATTCAGTTGTTTTTGAGGTTACTATTTCTCCTTCATTGCCGGCTTTAACTTCACATCTTAGAACCTGCTCCATCTGCCCTGAGAGCCTAGTGCAGGATGTTCATTAAGGTGTTCCCTTGGGATGCACACCTGAGAGAAGGGAGGATTGCAGATGCAGAATTCATGGTACAGTGCAGGCCCAGAATCAGGTTTGGCCAACCCCTTTGGGGAGTTCTGGAGCTAGAATGGCCCTTTTGAGTTTCCCAGAATTGGGCTGAGGTATTCTGGCCTTTATATTGCCGTATCAGTTGGTCATTGGATGTGGGCTGCCCAGGAAGGGTTTCACCTGGGCAGGATTATTGTCTTCAGATGAGGCGATCCCTGAGGGGCTGACTGACAGCACTCCAGCAGTTAAGTCCTTCCCTGAATGGGGAGCTGAGCAGTGCCTCAGTGTCTACCAAAATTCCCCTGTATCCACTAGGAGGGACCAGTTTGTTTTTTTAGCATCATTAACTCATGGATTTAAATATGTATATATTTAGAAAACTTGCCATTGACTTATAAGTATGGAAAGACGCACAAATGTATGTAAATATACAGCTCAATAAATGTTTGCCAAGTGAACACAGCAGTGTAACCAGTACAGAGATCAGGAAATAAAGCAATGCTAACAATCCAGGAGTTCCTTTTTCCCCTTCCTTTTCCTTCTGGTCATTACTTGCTCTTTCCAAGGGTCTCTGCTATCCTGACTTGAATTTAACATGTTTTTGAAATTTGTGTAACAATCATACAGTAAGGGATCTTTTGTTCTGACTTCTTTCACTCAGTATTATATTTATGAAATTAAGTTTATAGCTGTAAGTCATTTATTCCCATTGCTGTAGAGTTTTCCTTTGTCTGAATATACCATTTTTAAAAACCATTTCTGCTGTAGATAGACATTTGGAGTGTTTCCAGTTTTTGGAAATTATGAAAGCACTGCTGTAAACATAGCCGAACATATCTTTTGGTGAACATATGTACACATTTCTCTTGGGTATATACCTAGTGAAGTTGCTAAGTACAGTTGGCCTTCTGTATCCGTGGGTTCCACACCTGTGGATTCAACCAATGCATATAAAAAATAGTCGGGGGAAAAAAATTCCAGAAAGTTCCAAAAAGCAAAATTTGAATTTGCCAAGCAACTGGCATCTATTTAAGCAGCATTTGCATTGTATTTTAAACTATTCGTGGCATTTATATCCTACTAGGTACTATAAGTAATCTAGAGATGATTTAAAGTATATGTAAGTATGTGCGTAGGTTATGTGCAAATATTATGCCATTTTATATAAGGGACTTGAGTATCACAAATTTTGGTATCCTCTGGGCTCCTGGAACCAATGTCCTGCAGACTTGGAGGGATGACTGTATGTATATGTTCCATTTTAGCAGATAATGTCAGTCTTCCAAAGTAATTACTGATTTACACTCCTGCTTGTAATGTACAAAAGTTCCATTTGCTGTGATTTGCCCCTCTTTATTTAGGATGTTACCCTCCAGGCTGTACAATTAAGAACTGGGTGTATTTACTAGGGTCCCTCTCTCTTTAGCAGGTTCTGTACTCTAATCTTTGTTTTCTGAGGCTGTGAGATTTTGAAATTCTTTTCTGCTTTTCAGAAGTTTTTGGCTTAGCTTTTTTACCATTTTCTACCCAATTATGCATTTGAGACTCCCTCGTGTCTTCAGTTGTGTCACTCCAGCTCTCAGTGACAACCAGAATCTCGGATGGTT
>NW_006779100.1:1698944-1748477 GCF_000442215.2 Lipotes vexillifer | reverse complement strand
CTTTCCCTCAACAGAGGTACTTTGCTTGGGAAAGGCATATTTCTGAGTCTTTTTTTTGGGGGGGTGGCCCAGATTCTGCAAATGCTCCAGGGTGGGAGGAAACAGCTGCAGAAGATCACCTTGCTTCTCCGTAGTTCACCCTTTTTATGAAACTTAGCCTCTCTAGTCCTCATTCCTTCAGTAGATCTCTAAAATCTTTAAACAGTTGATTTTTGTATTTTTTCTTTTGTGTGTGTGTGTGAGTTTGGGGGAGGGAGGTGTTGTTGTTTTGCTGTGAATTACTCTACCTTGGAAGCAGAAGTATGGATTAAAACATATTTGATGTTTCAGTAAATTAAAATTGTTGTCCTTAACAATGTTCAAATTATTCCATTTTTGGTCAGTGGGAGCCTCCTCAAAATTTATTCCTGAGTTTTTTTGACTCGACCCTTTGATAGCTTTCTTTGGCAGCTTTCTTGCTATCTGGTATGACAAAGTGTTCCAGGTTCATCATGTACCTTTTTGCCTCAGATGTGGAATCAGCCATTTTCTGAAGGAGTTCCAATTCCTTTTACCAGGAAATGGAATCTCAAGATCATTACTGCAGGGTTGGTCATTGTTTCTAGGCATTTTCAGCAAACAAAGGGAGAAAAATATATTTTATTTTCTTCATACAAGATAAAGCTACATTAAGAATTGATATAGATACTTCCAGTTCCAATTCAAGACTACAGGGTTTTTACTTTACTGTTCCTCTCCTGTACTGAGAGTCGCAGTTTTTAATGACACCAGTAGTGACAGAATTAAAATATCACCGAATCACTCATTTCCATGACCCCACAATACATACAGGATCAAGATTTATCTTCATTTTTTTGTCCCTAGAGTATATTCCATTAGGAAGTCAACCTAATATTTTAGCAACGTTTTCTTTTCTTTTTCTTTTTTTTTTTTTTAGCGGTACGCGGGCCTCTCACTGTTGTGGCCTCTCCCGCTGCGGAGCACAGGCTCCGGACGCGCAGGCTCAGCGGCCATGGCTCACGGGCCCAGCTGCTCCGCGGCATGTGGGTTCTTCCCGGACCGGGGCACGAACCCGTGTCTCCTGCATTGGCAGGCGGACTCCCAACCACTGCGCCACCAGGGAAGCCCAGCAACGTTTTCTTGAAGTCTAGTTTCTAATATTCATTCTACTCCATTGATTTGATTTCCTTCTTTGAGGACTCCCGTTATACATATGTTGGATCTTGTTTGCCTGTCTTCTCTGTCACTTTATTGCAATCCCATCTCATTTTTCTTTTCATTCTTTTTTCTTTTTGATATTAGAATTTTCCTCCTATTTACCTTCTTTTTCTCTTAAAGCATTATATATATATATATATATATATATATATTTTTTTTTTTTTAATAAATTTATTTTATTTATTTCTGGCTGCATTGGGTCTTCATTTCTGTGTGCGGGCTTTCTCTAGTTGCAGGCAGGCGGGGGCTATTCTTCACTGCGATGCACGGGCTTCTCATTGTGGTGGCTTCTCTTGTTGCGGAGCATGGGTTCTAGGCTTGCAGGCTTCAGTAGCTTTGACACGTGGGCTCAGTAGTTGTGGCTCGCGGGCTCTAGAGCGCAGGCTCAGTAGTTGTGGCGCACGGGCTTAGTTGCTCCCATGTGGGATCTTCCTGGACCAGGGCTTGAACCCATGTCCCCTGCATTGGCAGGCGCATTCTTAACCACTGTGCCACCAGGGAAGCCCTATATTTTGTTTTATTCACTCTTTAATATCTTCTGGTTAGTCTTCACTTCTGAAATGATTTTTCTTTTTTTTTTCTAATCCTTTCCTGAGTTTTGTCAACTTATTTCTATTTGTAATTCTAATTTGTTATTTCATATCTTTAGTCATTTAAAAAAATTTCTCTTGGCTCATTTTGAATTAATAATTTACAGTTTCATCTGTTGGTGAGCATATCTTTTTAGCGTGTTTTCATTTTCTGTTGCTGTGTTATTCTGTCTCTTATTCTTTTTTCTCAAAACAACTTCACATATGATTTGACTACAGTGTTTTCTGTTGCTCATTTTTATGTGAAATTAGTTTTCCTGAATTGGTAGGAGAGAAATGTGGGCCAGGATAATTTCTATCTTCATGGCTCTGGAGCTCTTCTGTTGCTTTCATGAAATTAAACGAATATGTCATCTCATTCTTTGTGAGCTCTCTTGGCTTCCTTCCTCTCTTCCACCTTTATCTGGATCTTTTTCTTTTGCCCTGTTGTTCTTGTTTCAGTCCGGAGTGAATCTCAGCAATTTCTTCTCAGCATGGGCTTCATCCTTGAAGGAAGTGTTTCTTTAGCTGGTTAGTTTAGAACTGTGCTGTCCAGTGGGTACAATGGCTACTTAAATTTAAGTAAAATAAATTAAAATAAAATTAAATATTTGATTCATCATTTGCATTAGCCACATAACAAGTGCTTAATAGCCATATATGGCTAGTGGCTACAGTAATGAGCATTGTTGATATAGTATAATATCCTAACCACAGAAAGTTCTATTAGACGGTGATGGTTTAAAGTGTGCTTTCTTCTTTTCAGACTTTATATAGACCTTTTGCACACATGTGCCAATTGCCATGTGTACAAAAACCCCTGTATTTTATAGCTAAGCTTCTAAACTTGTCCTGCTGTACTTTTCATTGAGGATGTAATGCAGTTTGGGGATTTTCCTTGTCAGATCCATCAAACATTCTGCTTCCCTCTGCTCTCTCTTGCACAAATGCTTATACCACACCAGTTTTGTAGCTGTAAGTGGTTTGTTCTTATTTGCTGCTTGTATTTTGGTTATTGTGGGGTGCCTTGTCCCCTAATTTTGATGTAGATATGGTCCATGGATTTTGCAATTCTAGCTTCTTTGCTATTTTATGAGGGGGTGTATTAGTCAGGGTTCTCTAAAGAAACAGAACCAATACAGGGGAGATAGAGGGGTCTGAGGGCCTGAGAACCAGGAACACTAAGGGCAGGAGATCAATGTCTCAGCTTAAGTAGTTAAGCAAAAGGGACCAGTTCTTCCTCCTTCTGCCTTTTTTATTCTATTCAGGCCCTCAGTGGATTGGCTGATGCCCACCCACATTGGACCGGGTGCAAACTGCTTTACAGAGTCCACCTATTCAAATGCTAATTTCATCTGGAAACACCGTCAGAGACACACCCAGAAATAGTGTTTAGCCAAATATCTGTGTGCTCTATGATCCAATCAAGTTGACATGTAAAGTGAACCCTCACAGAGGGATTTGGGGAGATTCACAAGCTACATTGCAGCCACTGCCATCTTCTCTCTGTGTTTCTCTTTTTAAGGATATTAACAATTCTTAATTTTCTTAATATCAAATGTAAAAGATCTTATGGGTATTTGCTTTTTTTTTTTTTTTTTTTGCGGTACTAGGGCCTCTCACTGTTGTGGCCTCTCCCGTTGCGGAGCACAGGCTCCGGACGCGCAGGCTCAGAGGCCATGGCTCACGGGCCCAGCCGCTCCTCTCCCGTTGCGGAGCACAGGCTCCGGACGCGCAGGCTCAGAGGCCATGGCTCACGGGCCCAGCCGCTCCGCGGCATGTGGGATCTTCCCGGACCGGGGCACGAAGCCGTGTCCCCTGCATCGGCAGGCGGACTCTCAACCACTGCGCCACCAGGGAAGCCCTTGCATTTTTTAACAGTTTATTTTTTAGAGCAGTTTTAGGGTCACAGAAAAAATGAGTGGAAGATAAAGAGTTTTCCCATATGCCCTGTGCCTCCACACATGCACAGACTCCATTATTATCAGCATCTCCCACTAGAGTGGCACACTGGTTACAATTGATGAACCCACATTGACATGTCATAATCACCCAAAGTCCACAGTTTACATTACAGTTTCCTCTTGGTGCAGCCACTGTCATCTTCTACAATCCTCTTTTTTTGGTCTTTCAGATTTTTTTCTCTCCATAATCTTGTAACATTCTGTAATTCTGTAGCTTCTGTTCTGCCATATCTTCTAAACCCTAAACATGCTTCCCCTCTTTTATTTAGTGTTTCTTTACCATCAAATTAGTCACATTATTAACTGACTAAGCAAACTTGGGCATGCTGCTTGGTCTCTTTCCACCTTTTGTTGCACCATTTTAAAAATGAGGAAGCTGGACTCAGGTTTGTTTCTTCACGGAGGAACCTCATCAGTGTTCTCTGTTAGTGTTAGCAGGATCTAATATTTAAACAGTAAATATGTTCGTGATGCTTTCAATACAGAATACTGCTCTTAAACAGGGTAGAGATGAACTTCCTGGTAGTGCAACTTAGTTCATTCTCAGATAAATATAGGTAAATATAAATATAATATCTCCCTTAAAGGATATTTTTTTCATGAGATTTATCTCTTTGTTGTTCTGTTACTCCCTCAGCTGTGTACCTGAGGGTGATTATCTTACCTGAATCAGTCTTACTATGTATATTCCAGGCTATACAGTTTGTTTTCTTTTCTGCACTATCTGCCGTTATTTGCCATTATTGACCAGAGGTCTAAGGCATAGATTTTCTTGGTCTATTGTTCTTTTAATGCTTGAGTTCAGTATATAAAAGAAAAGATTGCATTTTATTGCAGACATTTTTCTCTGAAATAATTTTTAGCTGCAGGAAGTAGCTCTGTTTCTGTGAGTCATCATCCTGTCTCACATAGTGCTGGGTGAAGATTTAATTTTGTAGAGAGAGGTTTATGACTTCTAGAAAGAAAGCTGCAAAAATTGAAATTTGTAAAGAATTTTAGATTTGCTATAAATTCCTTTATATATTGAAAATTGGAGCTTGAGATACAAATATAGGTAATTGTGGTTGATAAAATTTTCCTAATATCTCATGATTTTCAGTGAGAAATAGAGTTCTCGGTAGTCATTTTAAAATGTAAGCTAACATTTTTTTTTTTTTTCCTCAGCTTCCAATAAAAACAGGACAGCAGAATACACATACCAAAGTCAGTACCGAACACAACAAGGAATGTCTTATCAATATTTCCAAATACAAGTTTTCTTTGGTTATAAGCGGCCTCACCACTATCTTAAAGAATGTTAACAATATGGTGAGTGTTTGCATTACTGTTTTACGGGAGAATTCGGTTTGTTTTTGATTTTAAACTTTGGAACAGCATATTTTTAAGTATGTAAAGTCATTTTCTGTGGACTCTGGATATAAACATTCATCTTAATTTACGGATGAGCACAGGTAACCTTTTAACTTTCTTTTTAGATTTTAATTCTTTTTCTTAGATACTTGTCTTATTTGTGACCCTATATCTACTGTTCCATTTTTCTGGAATTAGGATTTCATACAGATTTTGTCATATTTAAATTGACCATAGTAATCTATTAAAATCTTTTCCTTAGCTTCTCATTTGAATATTTACATATCAGATTGTCCCAGTCCTAAGTAGATGGTAAATAAAATATGACTTTGTAGTCCTAAAATGTGAGATTGCTTTTGTGAAGATGCTGTTTTATTTCCTTCGTCCTGTAACCTGACAGATTCCATGGTAGAGAACCTGTGTTGAAACAGTTTTCCTCAAATACCTATTTTATCAAGTATTTCCACTGTCAAAAGCTCATAATTGCTTCTTTTTTTCCTGTTTTATAAAATCTGTTTACATTCCCTAGACTTCAGGGTACTCCAACTATTTTCTCTCTGTACCTTTGAACTTATTATTTCTCCTCTTGCTGTCCGGTGATTCTTTCCTCTGTGTCAATTTCTATCTAAAATCTCCTTCATACTCAGTTCAGAACAACCGATCTGGGTATTTCTTGATTAACTCCAAACTGCTCTGCTTGTTTTGAGCACTTATAACCACAGTTTATACTGTTTGCATTGAGCAGTGAAACTGATTTCTGGTTGTAGATTGTGAAAATCAGTACCATTTTCATAGTCACATCATCTTTGGTGTGTTTTCTTTTTAAAAAGTTGATTGGAAGATACCCTAGGCTTACACAATTAGTAAACTGGAGGAGTGGGCAATCATATTTTCTCTTTATGGAAAAAAATTAAGATTTTCTGAAAAAAGGACCTTTTATAAATATGTAAAGTGACTTACAGAAATACATTTAAGATTTTATGGAACTCTTCTGTTGCATAGCGTGTGGGTCATACAGATAGGATTTTGCTTTTATAGATAAGTGGCCATGTTCTCAGATTGAAAATGTTTTAGTATTTGGACCCTTCTTTTAAAAACAAAAACAGTATTGAGATATTGGCATTCATTTAGTGCTTATCGAGTAAACTGAATTGTGGAAACTATAGTCTGCTGTTAATAGTGTAGTATTTGATTTAAAGATAGTGAATGCTTAAAACTCGCTTTAATTGGTGTTACAGCATTTTGTTGCTGTAAGAGTTAGGCTTTGATTATTTTGTGGCATCAAAGCGTGGTTAAATGTTCAGTTCAAGATTCTGGTAAAGAATGTGTATCTAAATCAATCCTACATATTTTTTTCTATATTGTTCAAATCTAAATTTTACTTAAAAAATAACAGAACATGGGATTTTCCTAATGTTACCATCTCTTTAATGCTGTTTGTTTCAAAGTACATTTACTACATATTTTTAAAGTATAACCCGGAGTATCTTTTACTGTGGCAGGCTGATGGCAGATTGTTTGCCTGAGAATTTATTTTGTGTGAGCATTAGGATAAAATCAGAACTAATAGATTTAAATATAGTATAATGTGGGAGATACAATGATTATTGATTTTCTTGATCCTTAGTCCCTCACTTTTCAGATGTGTGCTGATTTGTAGTGGAGAGTAATAACCAACTTTTAGTGTTCTGAATATCTTTTCTTTTAGAGAATATTTGGAGAAGCTGCTGAAAAAAATTTATATCTCTCTCAGTTGATTATATTGGATACACTGGAAAAATGTCTTGCTGGGGTGAGTACATCTATTCTTGAATAGGCAGGTTTGTGCATTTGTTTTTGAGAGTGATCTGATGTTCTGAAGCATAGGTGTGGACAAGGAGAAGAGTCATGGACTTTTTGTCTAAGACATGAAAATGAATTTTGTTAACAGAGCTGACTGGGTAGCATAGAGAAGTTTTCAAGAAAAAATTATATTCTCATCTTTTGTAAATTAAATAGATATTAAGATTACTTATAAAGTGTTAAGCTTGAGTCACATCTCTCTCTCTCTCTCAGGTTTTCTAGAAAAAATTTTGTGGAAAAGTCACTATTTCATTTAACTGATTTCTCCAGTTGGTTAGGCCTGTGGCATTGCTTAGCTGCCAAAGAATGTGATGTTAAAGACCAAGAGACTCTTGTTTCCCCCTGTGTGAATCTGATTTTATATTTTACTTTTCAAATCTATGTAAAAGAGAACTTAAAAAATTAAAACTATTACTATTACTGTGGTAGATTCTACCTGAAGAACACTTGTTATGCAAATATGAACATATAAAATAGATATGTGGAGGAGTAGTTGAGTACCAAACAATTGTTTCTCATGTTTCCTCTAAATAGTTATCTCAGAGTTTTCAACCATGACTTACTTAGAAATTTTTCAAGAATATTTCTGGTTATTTATTTATTTGGCTGCGTCGGGTCTTAGTTGCAGCATGCGGAATCTTCGTTGCGGTATGCAGGATCTTTCGTTGCAGTGCGCGGGCTCTTCATTGCGGCGTGCGGCCTTCTCTAGTTGTTGCAGGCGGGTTTCTCTCTAGTTGTTGCACACAGGCTTCTCTCTAGTTGTGGTGCGTGGGCTCCAGTGTGCGCGGTCTCAGTAGTTGCTGCGTGCAGGCTCAGTATTTGTGGTGCACGGGCTTAGTTGCCCCTCAGCATGTGGGATCTTAGTTCCCTGACCAGGGATTGAACCTGCGTCTCCTGCCTTGGAAGGTGGATTCTTAACCACTGGACCACCAGGGAAGTCCCCAAGAATGTTTGTGTTGTATAAAGCATAGTGCTTCTATACTTCAGTAGCTTTAATTCTTCCTGGAAAATGGTAGGAGTTTACATAAATATATAAATTTAATACCTCCATTTTAAAGGTCTGTCTATTCAATATGTATTGGGGTTAACTTATTTATTCTGAGATTATAATCTCTCTTCCTTTGACCCATCTTTTGCTTTTATTCAGAATTGCTTCTCTCTTCCACATACGTTATAATTGTTGTTTATAGTAAAACTAGATGGGAAGGGACTTTGACATATGAGGACTGATCAATTGAGAACAGAGAGAACAAAGTGTTTCAAGAAGGGGTAGCGTCGGGAGTTGGAAAAGGGGTAGGGTAGGGAATTGGAAAAAATAATTACATTCACACAATGATGTATCCTTAGGGAAGAGAAGTATAATATTTAAGACTAGAGAAGTATAATATTTAAGACTGTAGGCCACAAAACCTAAGCATAATGTTTTAAATTCTTTTATTGACCCTTGTCCACATTCCAAAATTGTGTGACAGTGCTTATAAATTTTCTTCTTCAATTGAGGACAAGCTAGTTCTGTTTTAGCTTTGTGCTATGTATTACTTTGTGATGGGCTGTTCATTTGTAAAGTAGAGTGAAAGAGCAAAAAAGCCGTTAAATAGGATGATGGAATTTTGAAGGTGGACAATTTTTCAACTTCTCTTGAATCAATTCTTTGTAGTGGTCTTATTACTTTGATTGTAGATGCCAGTATATCAGTGACACCCATGTTTGAATGGGGGTAGGCTGGTTTATTGCCTCTTCAGTTCTACATCTTTTCTCCATTAACATTTATAATTGAGAGGTAGTGGTAAAGATATTTTGGATAATGATCACTGATATCATTGACCCCTGTTTAATTTGATACTCTTTGGAGATGGCTTAATTGAAGCCCTACTAAGTGGGCATGGTACAGCTTTTATAATACATAAAATATATATTAGCTTGCTCTGCTCTATTGAAAATGTATAAATTTTTAAATTAAATTTATAATTAAAAATAATACTATTCATATTATTGAACAGCTGTGTTTTTCTGGATTGCCTTCAATGACTTTATGGTTGTGTCCTGATTTTCCTTTTTACTTATTTATTTATTTTATTTTTTATTAAAAAAAATTGTTTTTACAATAGGTCCTTGTTGGTTATTGGTTTTCCTTTTTAGATCAAAGTAAGTTGAGACAGTTTAAGAACTGAGCCCTATAGTACATATTTATCATATTAGTAGTTGAGCTAGCTAAATGAAAGTGAACACTTATCAATATCATGATTAAAACCAAAATTTTATGTGTAAAATTTTGTAGAATTTGAGGAATCTTAAGTATTTTTGATCCTGTATATATGACTATTATTCAAAAGATTGAACACTTCTATAATTTTTATTTGTATATTAATTGGAGTTGGTTTCAACACCTGTATTGTCTGGTTAGCCTATAAATAAGAAAGAGCATTGTAACTCAAATTTTGCAGGTTTTTGTGATATCTGTTTATTTACTGTCCAAATGTTTCAGTGTATTTGCATCTGAAAGCTTTTGGAATGCAATTACAGATTTGATCGTAGCACACTTACAAAAATTTGTTCTTTGTCATTATGCTTGATATTATCAAAATTGTCCTTCATATAAGGATACTAAAGCTCTTAGGTAAAATACTGATGTGGAACAGTCTATTTTCAACTAAGGGTAGCTTATCCATTGGCTGTTTTGTTAATTGTAGAGATTTATTTTACAAAGTAGAAACCTCAGTGTTAACACCAAAGTTATCAAACTTGGTGTGATGAACAGAGAGACCACCTGGCATTATGTACTTCTGATGTGATGTAATACAAACTGTAGTGAATTCTACCTAGTGTTTAACTTGAATCTAATCAGACTGTTATATTTAGATTCCAGCTTAACAGAAAATACAACAACTAGAAGAACAGGTTTCACCACTAAGACATAATCAGATCAATAATATACAACATTTTGTAAGGCAGCTGGTCTATTTTCTTAAAAAAAGTCAATGTTATGGAAAATAAAAATGATCTATATGGTGTGTGAGGGGGAAATAGTTTTAGGATAAAGAGACTAAAGGAATGTTACAATCATGCTGCAATCTGTGAACCTTTTTTGGATCCTGGTTGAATAAAACAAGAACAGCTATGAAAGACATTTACAGGGCAGTTGGGGAAATTTGGATACGGTTTGGGTATTAGCTGATCTAAGGGAATTTTTTTTTTCTCCTTGGTGTGATGATTGCATTGAAGTTATATTGGAGAATTTTCTTATATTTTAGAGATGCTGAAGTAAGTTAGTAGTGAAGTAATGATGTTTGGAATTTACTTTGAAATGGTTAAACCAAAACAAAATTATTTGTAATAAGTAATAACTATCTGTTTTGGTCAGTCTGCCCAAAGGTAGATGTGATTGCTCACCCAGGAATTAATTTGGATGTTGAGACAGATGACACAGTGCACTCACCAGTGAATATGAGTAAAGTTTATTTAGGACTCACAGTAAGCTAGGGATTCCCAGGAAGGGAAGGGCTTATGTAGGGATTTGATGAACAGGGGAACAAGCAGAAACTGGGGTGCTGAGGAGGATGGATGGGGGTACCTGGACTTTTCTTGTGATTAAGAAGTGAAAGATGGAACCACCCTCTTTATTAAACTAATTGTAGATAGATAAAGCAAACATGATGAAATATTAACAATTGTGTAGTCTAGGTGATGAGTATATGGGTGTTCGTTATTCTGTTTCATCTCTTATGTATGTTTGAAATTTACCATAATAGAAAATATTTACAGGTAAGTTTAAGAAAGTTTTAGAATCATGTGATTATTTCTATTTTAGCAACCAAAGGACACGATGAGGTTAGATGAAACGATGCTGGTCAAACAGTTGCTGCCAGAAATCTGCCATTTTCTTCACACTTGTCGTGAGGGAAACCAACATGCAGCTGAACTTCGGAATTCTGCCTCTGGGGTTTTATTTTCTCTCAGCTGCAACAACTTCAATGCAGTCTTTAGTCGAATTTCTACCAGGTTAGTGTGTAAATTTACATAGGAATGTTGTAAGTAGTATAAAATTTGTCTACGTAAAAGTAAAAAGTTGACAGAAATGAGTTTAACCTGGGCTTCTGTTGAAATTTTATACATTGATTTCTTTGAAATTTTTATTTTGTAATGTTGTGTTATTGGTGGGTACAGTTAAATGTGAGTACTATGATAAACTTGAAAGTCTAAATTTTAGGAAAAAAATGTCACCCATGACCGGGCTTTTTTTTTTTTAATACTATTGATAGATATAAATTTTGGGTTTGGCTTTTTAACGTATTATTCCTTGTAATGAAATTAGTCAATCAGAATAATTGATGAGTAGTCAGAATTCTAATGATCTTAACGCTCTGATCCTTATCACAAGCTCCTAAGTTATCAAAAAACAAAACAAAACAAAAAAAACAAACCAGCAATGTGGAAGCACAAGAAAATGAGTAATTCTAGAAAGTGAACTGTATTTTAAGTGTATGAACTGTGAAATCTCCCATTTGTTGAGCATTTACAGCATGTGCTATGCTGTTTGATCTTCACAGTATCCCTGAAGTGTAGGTGACACCCCATTTTATAGGTAAGCAAACTAATACTAAAGAAGTTATCAAGGTGCTGTGCCAGGTAACAGAGGACCCAAAACTTCGAAGTTCGGCTGGCTTCAGAGTCTGTCCGTTTTATTGTGCCTGGCTGCTTCCTGGTACCGCTATGTTAGCCTCATTTTGATGAAATCCTTTTTATAATATCCACTGCTGTGCTTTAAAATTGTATGATAAGTATAATTTAAGCTTTTATTGATGCTTAGAAATCATCATGTGATCATTCATTGTGATAATGCTAGAGATGGAGAAATGGATATAGGACTGTAGCTGATGGTAGCAGGTAACTCTGGATCTTAATTTCATGCAGACGATTTGCCTTTCTCATGCAAATAGAGTCAAATGGGTCCCTAATTAAGACCAAGTAGGAAGTATAACATAAATCACCTAGTGATTCAGTGGATCAAAGACTAACGCAGAATGCTTAATGGCACCTGCATCTTTGGTTTGTCTGTGTTGTGTGAGCAGTGGACGTCCATTAGCTTAGTTCATTCTTATGTTGTTTTCCAACAGATGTGAATGAGAACATACATCATAGTTTGAGAATTTGTGCTGTGGTTTTTAGGCGGAATTGGCTAACTTCAAAATCCTGCAGTCTTTTTAATAAAAAATGGCATTTCTTTGATCGTGATGCTGGGCAACAGTATTCTTCCAACCTCTCGTCAGAACTGTAGTGCAAAGAAAATTAAAATTTTATCTAATGTTATAATATGACTGATAATGTAGGGTAATGGTTATACAATAGAACAATGTCTTCATGAAATCTCTTGAGTGTTAACATCTCATATTCTGAGTAAATAGTACACTGGTTGAATCAGCAAGGTAGCAAACACCTAGGTAATAGGATGCATTAAAATGATAAAAAACAAAACCAAACCCTTTCTTTGTTTAGGTGACTACTAGACCAGTCTTACTGTTTGAAATAATCTTACATTGAAGGTAGAAAATGATCAAAAGGGTAAAATGTTTTTTAGTCTATCCAAACATGAATTGCTTTAATAAAACACAGCAAATGTGCCACCTCTGAAAACTCTAAAAATCTTCTGGTCACCAAAGGTTTTATTTTGCAGCACTGGCACGTGTAAAAGTAGACAACTTTTGGGTATTTCCTGAATCTACTTCACTGTTTGCAGAGTAGAAGTTAAATGTCTCCAGAATAAGCCAGTTTCTTTAGCTTTCAGGGGACAAACTGCTCAGAGATGGGATCTATGAAATTAATGTTTCAGACAGCTACGTTTGCTGTTTCATTTAGTTGGTGCCAGAAATAGGAGCTGATCTTATTAGAGGGTCACTTACCTAAAAGACCATTATGATGGTTTAATTTAGAGGGGGTTATCCTGTGACACTGCTGTCGTAGCATTAGGTGACAAAATATGCAAGGAACTGGAATGGCAGTTCTTTCTGAAGATTGATTTTATACTTCGTATGTACTAGATGAATCAGTATCATGAAAATTTGCTGTGCTTGACCATTCTCCCTGTCTATGGATGGTTCTCTTTTAGGGTTAACATTAGCTTTTGATATTTCTGTCCTTTGCTTTTCTTTAAGGGAATAATATGAGTTATAGGTCATAAGATAACTTTTTTATTCTGCTGAAGTATACCATGTTCTGTGGCTCATAGTACTCTTTTATGTAGAGCATTAGCTGCTTTCACAGAATTATTATTCAATGCAGTGGATCTAATTGTTTTGTAGTTGGAGGGTCCTGAAAAATACCTAATTTGACATATACCAGAAGCAGAAGACTCAATGACTTTGAAAGTTCTGTTTGATTCTTTTACAAATCTGCTGTTTTTTAAAAATGGTTTCTTATTGTTGTTAATAGTTTAAAATTTCTTCTTATATGTCTAATTATTTAAAACATACTTATTATATATTCTCTTTAAGATTGTTAAATAATCTCATTTGTTTGTGTGGGCCAACTGTCAGTCCCAGTGAATTTTTTCTCTCTGTTTTGTAAACCTTTGATTGCAAATTTATCTTTAGTGCAGTCTGTATTTTCTTTGGGAATCTGTTGTAGCCTGGGACTGTGGGAGTATCCTAGTGACGGTTTTGCATTTGCTTTTGCCAAGTGCCCAGTTCTGGACCTATATTTTTGTTAATTTCTCAGCCCCAGATTGTATGGGTAGTACAAATGTTGGCCTCAAACCCTTGTAAGGTGACAGCCCTGGGTGATTTTTTTCCCCTACCCAAAGCTTAGGCAGAGCAGACAGACTTCTTGTGCTGGTAGATTTTTCCCCCTCCCTCTCTTTTCTCTGTGTCTCTGTCTTTCAGTGTCTCTTTCTTTTTTTAAGGAAGTGCATAGCTCTTTCTAGCCACGTTTTTTATGCAGGCCCCTGGTTCTACTCTCTGCATTATGAGGGTACAGGACTTTGTATCCAGTCCCGTGTGGATGTTTTTAGCCCCAGACCCCTAGGTTAAGGAGAGAAAAAAAATCTGACTGACTCTCACCCTTCTTTTGTTGGCTAGATCATGCCTTCAAAACCATCTCTGGTTTTCAGTTTCCTTTCCATTTCTGGACTTGGGTGGGTACTTAGTGTTTGTTTTGCTTTATTTCTATACATTTAAAATATCTTTTTGTTGTTGTTCAGTTTACCTAGTTTTTCTAGATGTTTTAGTGATAGGTTTTCCACTTCATTTCTTTTGCCCAGAATACCCTTTATTTGATTTCTCTGCCTTATAAATTCACAGAATGTTCCTTCCTTCTGGTAAAAACTGGACTATAAAACAACCACAACCACTCACAAACAACCACAAGAGTTAGCTTTTCAAAAGTTGGTGTTGCTGATTTATTAAGTTGTGTTTCTTAAGGAGTCATATTCCATATTTTTAGGCTCTTTGCAGCAGCTGTGGAATTTGTAGCATGTAAATCAGTTTTGAGGACCTTCTCATTCCCAGTGTGAACTGCTAAGCTTTTCTCACCCTGATGATAAGAAGAACATTAGTGTAAGTGCTTAGAATAATTTTAATGTTAGCTATACATCTATGGGCTAAAGTGAGTGAAAGAGGAATTTGAGAAGGAAGAAATAGCATTGATTTCATTTTTAGCAACTGAAGGTTTAGTGTGATGATTAATGTCAATTTTAAATTATACTGAAATGGTTATACTTTGAGCTAATATTTTGAATAAGGTCATGTCCTATTTGTGCTTTTTCACACATCTCTGCATTTATGAAAATTAGTAATTTCATTCTATTGCTTACATTTTTGATATCTATTAATTGAAATAAGCAAGCTTCATTAGGAAGCACACAACAATAGATTAGCACTACCAACTTTTGAAAAGCTGACCTCTGGTTGTTAGTGAAAAAAAAAGAAGAAAACTTTAACCTCTTTTATTTATTAAGCTTAAGTGAATTTCTTAGCAGTTTAAACATCTGTATTTTTGTTAAGTGCTAAATTTTTCTACATTTTTGGTAACTTCATATTTAATAAGAGGGAAATTTGGGGTTTAGAAAGATTTTTGTCATTACAAGCTTAAGTTCTGTGAGAGAGGGACACTAATTAAATAATCACGTAAGCGCACGTACAGACTGAAAAGCACAGTGAATAAAGGCTTACTCATTTTTTTTAATTCAAAGTAAATGTATCCTGTGAATGTAGATAAAATGTCATTCGTGTTTCTGAAGTCTAGTTGATGTGAATAGAGGTTAATAAAATTTATCTTTTTTTAACTTATAATTTGAAATTTGAATTTTATATTATAGAAAAAATTTTAAAATACACATAGCAGAGAGAAAGTATTTCATTTACCCAAGTATCTCTTACTGTGCTTCAGCAGTTATCAGCATGCTGTGATCTTTTTTTTTTAAAAAAAATTCTGTATATTAAATTCTGTATGTTGTACAACATGGTGATTTGATGTACATTGTGAAGTTTACTGGATTATCACGGTTTCTTTTGTCACAGCCCCTGAATTAGTTATGTTCCTTTAGATTTTCATTAAAAATTTATTCTCTTATTTTTTTTTTAATTAATTAATTAATTTATTTTTGGCTGTGTTGTGTTCTGTGCGTGGGCTTTCTCCAGTTGTGGCAAGTGGGGACCACTCTTCATCGCGGCGCGCGGGCCTCTCACTGTCGTGGCCCCTCCTGCTGAGGAGCACAGGCTCCAGATGCACAGGCTCAGTAGCTGTGGCTCTCAGGCCTAGCCGCTCCGCGGCATGCAGGATCCCCCCAGACCGGGGCTCGAACCCGTGTCCCCTGCACCAGCAGGCAGACTCTCAACCACTGCACCACCAGGGAAGCCCTAGTCTCTTATTTTTATATGTGTATTTTCTTTTATAAACTCATCATTAGGGTGAGAAGAGTCTGTTGAATTCAGAATTTCGGACTATCCTAAGACTTCAGTTGATAAATTATTTTTGGTTTTTACTTTTCAGGTTACAGGAATTGACTGTTTGTTCAGAAGACAATGTTGATGTTCATGATATAGAATTGTTACAGTATATCAATGTGGATTGTGCAAAATTAAAACGACTCCTGAAGGGTAAGTTTAAATGTATGATATATCTGAAATTAATCACTGTGGGTGAAAAACCAGTATGTTGAATGTACTAGTTATACTAATTGTGTTGAGCTAGAACATCAAAGTGGATTTTATAGTGCAAATGTCCTTGAGAAATGGACAGTAATACTTTATGGTTCAGTAATTTTTGAACCTTTGAAAACAATACATTAGCGAAAATTAGTATCTTAAGTCTTGGCAATGGAAAGTTTTCTTCAACTACAATTTTTGCTTTTAATAAAGAGAATGTGAGGATGCTGTTATTTAATTTTTCTAGAATTTCACCTCTTGAGGGTAGCTAGTAGGTTATAGAAGTTATTTGTTTAGCTGTTGGTAGTGCTAAAAGCAGATAGCTTAGCAGGGTATAAAAGTTTCATTGCAGATGGAACCAGAAGATTGTGGTCTTACTATGAGAGGAGAAATAGAGTCAGGAATCTCATTTCTGACATTCTGTTTTCAATTCTGTTATTGACTTACTGACTGACTTTATAGCATTACAAAGTCTTTTACTCTTTCAGTGCTTAGTTTTGCTTCCTTGTAGAACATGTCAGTGGTAGTCACACATGGGAATGTTATAATGCCTAAAATGTGTGTTTTTAAAGCTTTGGAAAGTGCTTTCTATGATTATGTTGATTGAAATAAACTATCAGAAGGGACTGAGAGAATTTTTGTGGTAAGCAGGAATGTGTTAATATAAATCAGATATCATTGAGTATTATTAATAAACTGAGTATAAATACCTAAATTCATTGCAGAAAAATTGTGTTTTAATTTTATGTAATATTGGATCCTGGCTAATTTAAATGTAGAACCTTAGAGTATATGATTCACACTCATTTTTATTTTACTTTGTATATTGATATAGGAATTGTCAATAATGTTTTTTAATGTCTGACCTAAAAGGAGGTTTAGTTATATTAACTTTGAAAACCTCAGCAGTTCTACAGTGTGTAATTTTCAAAATGCCATGTTTAGTTTTCTTAACATTTGCTTTAAACTCAACAACTATTCACCAGAGATGTAAAAAGGCTGTATCTATATAGATGAATACTATAAGGCTGTGTTCCAGCTATATTACCTTGTTCAGAATTTGTGATTTTAGATCGTTACCATTATAATACCAAGCAACAGTTAAATCACTTTTCAGTAACTTTAATAAAGGAAAAATGGATCACTTTAGCTATTATGTCAAGATACGGACAAGTGGGCAGCAATTATTTTAGATTATAATAAACCACCACTCAAGTCAGTTGAAATTTCAAGATTTTAATATTTATCATTAAACATTGAAAAGTTAAGGAAGTGAATGGTAATATTTAGAGATTTAATCTTTGTATAATATTTAAGAAATGTAAGTGGGGTTTTGTGATTTTTTTTTTTTTCATAACTGTTCAGTGACATTTGGGAAATCTAGTCCAGGGTGCCTGTGGATTTTGTTTGTTTGTTTGTTTAAAAGATCAATTTTCTTAGAAATGTTTAATCCATAATAATTAATTGAGATGGTTCTCCATGCACAAATGAGAGAAACTAAGTGTGTGGATAAATTACTTCCTTTTTATTGTGGTAAGTTATCCCCATTGAATGCAGCTTCCTTATGATCATAAATTTAGAGTTTATGCTGATAAATGTGAAATATAAAGCTAATATTAGATAGACCAGCAAAAGATGGTTCTACATGATAATGATAATGGTGAAAGGAATGGAAACTTCCTGTAATATGGAATAGTAAAAGTAATGATGTGTTTTAAATTCGATTCAGCAGCTTTTGTTGGGAAACTGTATGTAAGAAACCATGCTAAGTGCCAGGTTTACAAAGATTAATAAAGTATTGAATCTCTCCCTTTGGAGCTCATGGCCTGGTTTATGAGACAAATATATTATCAGATTATTTGCAAAGCAGTGTGGCAAAGCTAAATAGAGTGAGCATAAAGTGAGAGAATAAGTATCTGTGGGTTTGGGGGTGGGAGATGTTAAGAGGAAAAGAGCAAGATATAGAGAGGTACAAGAGTAGATCAGATCATATTAATAAAAACATAGTAACATTTGTTGCATTTTCAGTATGTGCCAGATGTCACGCTATGCTCTTCACATGGTTTTTCTCATTAATACTCACAGTAACCCTGTGAAACAGATATTATTATTATCATCCCCTATGTTGATGAGGAAACTTAGGCTTAAGTAACACTTACAAGGTCATACAGCTATTGAGTGGCAGGGTCACATCTGTGTGTCTCTAGAACCAAAGTACCTAACTGCTATACTGTTTTGCTTATGGGTTATTAGGCTTTATTTTAGTGGCCATGGGAAGTGATGCAGAGGCTTTTGGGTGGAAATTACCTTGATCAGTATTTTATTTTAGATATGCCACTTTGCTTGAAATTTGCAGGATGATTTGATAGAAAGTTAAATGAACTTCTGGGACTTGGTTGTATAGTAACGTGAGGTAGAAATGGTAGTGGAGGTCTGGATGGAATGGGGTAGGGTGGGGACCAATTTGATATGGTGTTTAGGAAGGAGAATACATTGCGTAGCTTTTGGTGATTAATTTAGGTATGTGATGTTAAAGGGAAGTATCACCAAGTGTTACAGAGCAAGCTGGTTAAAGCAGAGAAGAAGGTGGCCAGGAAAATGATAAATTCAGTTTTAGATCTATTGAGTTGGAGGTATTGGTAGGGTATCCAGTCAGAAACTTGTAGAGCTGGAGTAATAAAATATTTATACATTGGAATTGAGAATAGACTACTGTGTATAACACATTTAAAGTGTCATAAAGGTAAAGTTGATGAATATAGGAAGGCAAAAAGACTCAAGAGCACTGTAAAGTGTAATGCTATTGTTTGGAAGTCAAAGGAGAGCAAGAGCAAAGAAGGTCGGAAGGGTATGTTTTAAAACTGACTTGGAGACCAAGCTGCTCATTTCCAAGTCCAGGAAAAAAAGTGACTTTTAAAGGATTATTTAGACAATTTTCTAACTTGTAGACTCATCTCTACCTTATAAAGATATTTATGTAATTGTATTAAGTACCTGCATCCCTTCATTAAAAGTTCATATGGGGAGTTCTCTGCCAAGAGACTGTTACCAGTAATATAGTTTACAGAAGGGTCATCTTTTCCAGATATAAATCTTTTTATAAATGTGGACAGTACATTTATAGAAGAGGAAATTAAAATATCTAATATATTTATATGGAGAAATGTTTAGTCTTATTTTAAAAATGCATTCTACTGCTTTGAACAATCAAATTAGCAGAATAAAAGCAATGAACACATTTAATGATGGCAAGGATGTGATAAGGGCACTTTCATATGCTGCTTGGTGGGAGTGGCCTTTGGCCCAACCCTTCTGAAAATCAGGTTGGCAGTATTTATCCAGAGCCTGAAAAATATTCATCTCTTTGGACAGTTCTTTTTCTAGGTATTTATGTGCCTTAAATAAATAATCGGAATGTGGAAAAGACTTGGATATAAAAGTATTAATGTTACTTATAATAGTGCAGTATTGGAAATAAATATGCAACAATTGGAAAATATTTAAATAACCAGTGACTTAATACCGTGACTTAAATATTCTGAAAGACATCAAAGTATACGGAAAAGACTATGGCTTTGAAGCCCAATTCAATCATTTATTAGATCTGTAACCTCAGAAACACAGTTGGCTCGTCTGTAATACCTGAAAGCATTAAGATTTTGAAAGAATTAAATATATTAGATTGAAAATACCTGGCGTGTTGTAATTGTCCAAGTAATAGTTATTATTGTGTATAGAGCCATCAAATATATGTATGAGGAATTTTTAATGATATGGAAAAACTTGGGGATATGATGTGAAATGTAAAGAACAGGTTTGATATGAACAGGTTTTGTTCAGTTATGGTAAATGTTTGTCTTATACATGCATAGGAAAAGGGAAGGGAGAAAATTCACCAAACTGTTAACTGTGATTGTCTCTGAATGGTAGAATCATAGATAATGTTTTAAATTTCCCTTAGATTGCTGTGTATTTTTTGAATTTTCTACAATGACCGTGTATTTTATTCATTTTTAAAAAATGTAGTTATTATTAGAAACAAAACAAAGGAAAAAATTCACAACCTTTGAAGTTCAAGGTTCAGTTTGGTCTTTAGTGGACATAACCAGTGAGGTTTTGGCTTATACTAATTATCTTTACCTTTACTGGAACAACAGTTTGTATATAAAAGGAAAGTTATTTTTACCAGTAGCTCTGAATTGTATTTGTGTTAACTAATTAAACTAGAGTTAATTGTAAAACTTTTTTTTTTCCCTCCAGAAACAGCATTTAAATTTAAAGCCCTAAAGAAAGTTGCACAATTAGCAGTTATAAATAGCCTGGAAAAAGTAAGTAATAACCTCTTTGATATTAAAGTTTTGTTAATTTTTGGTTATAAGTGTTGCTGTCTTCAGTATTTTGAATCAAGGAGTTGTGACTTGAGTGATAATTTCACATTAATTTTTAGGAAGACTGCACTGCAATATTCTTCCGAAGGGAATTAGAATTTTGTGATATAATTGGAGGCATATGTTATTTTATTTACTATATTAAGAAAATATGACATAAAAACATATGTTTTGTTATTTGTAGGCATTTTGGAACTGGGTAGAAAATTATCCAGATGAATTTACAAAGTTATACCAGATTCCACAGACTGATATGGCTGGTAAGGATAAGATTGGGTTTTTTTGTTTGTTTGTTTGTTTTTGTCTTTTAAACTCTTACTTATGAGGTAAAAACCTATCATTTTCCAGGTTATTTTTGTGATTATGGTGCTTTTAATCTTTTCAACTTGTGTCAAATAGGAAATATTATTTTTTTCTTATATTTCTAAATTAGCCTCAACCTTTTTCCTTTGAGCAAATGGATAAGGAAGTTTGAAATGAAGCTTTGATCTTTAATTAGAGTTGTAGATTGGATACTGATGGCTCTTTGGTGTAGAGAAGCACCTTTTTTCTGTGTGTGCTCTGAGGCTTTAGTTTGTATTTAGAGAGATGTGTGTAAAGTAGGAATACCCCCACTTGGAATTCTCAAGACACAACTGCAAGAAGGAGAATAGACTCCTGGAGAGCTTTGGTAATTCCCTTTGAGAAGCTATTCAGTCTTCGTTTCTTGGATACATCACACTTTGCATAAGGCCCTGCACATTGAGACTAAATACAAGTCTGGCTATTCTAAAATTTGGACTTTTCTAGGATGGATCAAGATAGCTGTTCTAATACATAGACAATATAACCTCTTCTAATACATAGATCATATAACATTGCTTGAATTGAATGAATTTGCTGAGTTAAGTCAACTTCCAAGTTTATCTTTTAAAAATGTGGCCTTTGGGTTTTTGGATAGCACCAGCTTTTAATTTAATGCCAGAGATTTTATTCTCATCTAATTATATCATTTAATATTTATATTTTTCACGTAGAGTGTGCAGAAAAACTCTTTGACCTAGTGGATGGTTTTGCTGAAAGCACCAAACGTAAAGCAGCAGTTTGGCCACTACAAATCATTCTCCTTATCTTGTGTCCAGAAATAATCCAGGATATATCCAAGGATGTGGTTGATGAAAACAACATGAATAAGGTGAGGAGGGCAAAGTTGTTTCCATCATGTCCAGATGTGAAGCAGTTTTTGTTTTTTTGTTTTTTGTTTTTAATTTGGCCACACTGTGCGGCTTGCAGGATCTTAGTTCCCCGACCAGGGATCGAATCCACGCCCGGCAGTGAAAGCACCGAGTCCTAACCACTGGACCGCCAGGGAATTCCCATGAAGCAGTTTATTTTACTCAAGGTGTATATTACTTTAAGCTTAGCATTCTGTAAGCATGATATTTCAGGTGACCATTTCTAGTTGCATCATTGTAGGTTTTTTTGTTTCCTGTCCTTAGCAGAGACATACTTGGACGTAGATTTAGTTGGAGGAAAAATATGATATCAGTGATAACAGTCATTGATTAAAGACTTAAAATAATCCTGTAGTTGCATTCTTTTACCAGAAAGGACAGTATTAAACATAGTTTTTTTATACATTTATTTATTTATTTAATTTATTTATTTGGCTGTGTTGGGTCTTCGTTCCTGTACGCAGGCTTTCTCTAGTTGTGGTGAGCAGGGGCTACTCTTCGTTACGGTGTGTGGGCTTCTCATTGCGATGGCTTCTCTTGTTGTGGAACACGGGCTCTAGGTGCACGGGCTTCAGTAGTTGCGGCACGCAGGCTCAGTAGTTGTGGCTCGTGTGCTCTAGAGCACAGGCTCAGTAGTTGCGGTGCATGGGCTTAGTTGCTCCGCGGCATGTGGGATCTTCCCAGACCAGGGCTTGAACCTGTGTCCCCTGCATTGTCAGGCAGATTCTTAGCCACTGCGCCACCAGGGAAGTCCCTAGGCATAGTTTTTTGTTTGTTTGTTTGTTTTTTAACATCTTTATTGGAGTATAATTGCTTTACAGTGGTGTGTTAGTTTCTGCTTTATAACAAAGTGAATCAGTTATACATATACATGTATCTCCACATCTCTTCCCTTTTGCGTCTCCCTCCCTCCCACCCTCCCTATCCCACCCCTCTAGGTGGTCACGAAGCACCGAGCTGACCTCCCTGTGCTATGCGGCTGCTTCCCACTAGCTGTCTGTTTTACATTTGGTAGCGTGTATATGTCCCATGCCACTCTCCCACTTTGTGCCAGCTTACCCTTCCCCCTCCCCATATCCTCAAGTCCATTCTCTAGTAAGTCTGCGTCTTTATTCCCGTCTTGCCCCTAGGTTCTTCATGACCATTTTTTTGTTTGTTTTTTAGACTCCATATATGTGTGTTAGCCTACGGTATTTGTTTTTCTCTTTCTGACTTAGTTGACTCTGTACATCACACTCTAGGTCCATCCACCTCATTACAAATAACTCAATTTTGGGTTTTTTTTAATGGCTGAATAATATTCCATTGTATATATGTGCTACATCTTTATCCATTCATCTGTTGATGGACACTTCGGTTGCTTCCATGTCCTGGCTATTGTAAATAGAGCTGCAGTGAACATTGTGGTACATGACTCTTTTTGAATTATGGTTTTCTCAGGGTATATGCCCAGTAGTGGGATTGCTGGGTTGTATGGTAGTTCTATTTTTAGTTTTTTAAGGAACCTCCATACTGTTCTCCATAGTGGCTGTATCAATTTACATTCCCACCAACAGTGTATGAGGGTTCCCTTTTCTCCACACCCTCTCCAGCATTTACTGTTTGTAGATTTTTTGATGATGGTCATTCTGACCGGTGTGAAGTGATATCTCATTGTAGTTTTGATTTGCATTTCTCTAATGATTAATGATGTTGAGCATTCTTTCATGTGTTTGTTGGCAATCTGTATATCTTCTTTGGAGAAATGTCTGTTTAGGTCTTCTGCCCATTTTTGGATTGGGTTGGTGGTTTTTTTCATATTGAGCTGTATGAGCTGCTTGTAAATTTTGGCGATTAATCCTTTGTCAGTTGCTTCATTTGCAAATATTTTCTCCCATTCTGTGGGTTGTCTTTTTGTCTTGTTTATGGTTTCCTTTGCTGTGCAAAAGCTTTTAAGTTTCATTAGGTCCCATTTGTTTATTTTTGTTTTCATTTCCATTTCTCTGAGAGGTGGGTCAAAAAGGATCTTGCTGTGATTTATGTCATAGAGTGTTCTGCCTATGTTTTCCTCTAAGAGTTTTATAGTTTCTGGCCTTAAATTTAGGTCTTTAATCCATTTTGAGTTTATTTTTGTGTATGGTGTTAGGGAGTGTTCTAATTTCATTCTTTTACATGTAGCTGTCCAGTTTTCCCAGCACCACTTACTGAAGAGGCTGTCTTTTCTCCACTGTATATTCTTGCCTCCTTTATCAAAGATAGGGTGACCATATGTGCATGGGTTTATCTCTGGGCTTTCTCTCCTGTTCCATTGATCTATATTTCTGTTTTTGTGCCAGCACCATACTGTCTTGATTACTGTAGCTTTGTAGTATAGTCTGAAGTCCGGGAGCCTGATTCCTCCAGCTCTATTTTTTTTCTCAAGATTGCTTTGGCTATTTGGGGTCTTTTGTATTTCTGTACAAATTGTGAAATTTTTGTTCTACTTCTGTGAAAAATGCCAGTGGTAGTTTGATAGGGATTGCAGTGAATCTGTAGATTGCTTTGGGTAGTATAGTCATTTTCACAGTGTTGATTCTTCCAATCCAAGAACATGGTATATCTCTCCATCTGTTTGTATCATCTTTAATTTCTTTCATCAGTGTCTTATAATTTTCTACATACAGATCTTTTGTTCCTTAGGTAGGTTTATTCCTAGATATTTTATTCTTTTTGTTGCAGTGGTAAATGGGAGTGTTTCCTTAATTTCCCTTTCAGATTTTTCATCATTAGTGTATAGGGATGCAAGAGATTTCTGTGCACTAATTTTGTATCCTGCAACTTTACCAAATTCATTGATTAGCTCTAGTAGTTTTCTGGTAGCATCTTTAGGATTCTCTATGTATAGTATGTCATCTGCAAACAGTGACAGCTTTACTTCTTTTCCAATTTGGGTTCCTCTTATTTCTTTTTCTTCTCTGATTGCTGTAGTTAAAACTTCCAAAACTATGTTGAATAATAGTGGTGAGAGTGGGCAACCTTGTCTTGTTCCTGATCTTAGTGAAAAGGTTTCAGTTTTTCACCATTGAGGACGATGTTAGCTGTGGTTTTGTCATATATGGCCTTTATTATGTTGAGATAAGTTCCCTCTATGCCTACTTTCTGGAGGGTTTTTATCATAAATGGTGTTGAATTTTGTCGAAAGCTTTCTCTGCATCTCTTGAGATGATCATATGGTTTTTTCTCCTTTTTCTCCTTGGGTGTATTGAAGAATCTTTGCATCCCTGGGATAAATCCCACTTGATCATGGTGTATGATCCTTTTAATGTGTTGTTGGATTCTGTTTGCTAGTATTTTGTTGCAGAGTTTTGTATCTATATTCATCAGTGATATTGGTCTGTAATTTTCTTTTTTTGTGGTATCTTTGTCTGGTTTTGGCATCAGCGTGATGGTGGCCTCATAGAATGAGTTTGGGAGTGTTCCTTCCACTGCAATTTTTGGGAAGAGTTTGAGAAGGATGGGTGTTAGCTTTTCTCTAAATGTTTGATAGAATTCATCTGTGAAACTATCTGGTCCTGGACTTTTGTTTGTTGGAAGATTTTTAATCACATTTTCAATTTCATTACTTGTGATTGGTCTGTTCATATTTTCTATTTTCTTCCTGGTTCAGTCTTGGAAGGTTATACCTTTCTAAGAATTTGTCCATTTCTTCCAGGTCGTCCACTTTATCGGCATAGAGTTGCTTGTAGTAGTCTCTTAGGATGCTTTGTATTTCTGTGGTGTCTGCTGTAACTTCTCCTTTTTCATTTCTAATTTTATTGATTTGAGTCCTCTCCCTCTTTTTCTTGATGAGTCTGACTAATGGTTTATCAATTTTGTTAATCTTCTCAAAGAACCAGCTTTTAGTTTTATTGATCTTTGCATTTGTTTTCTTTGTTTCTATTTCATTTATTTCTGCTCTGATCTTTATGATTTCTTTCCTTCTGCTAACTTTGGGTTTTGTTTGTTCTTCTTTCTCTAGTTCCTTTAGGTGTAAGGTTAGATTGTTTGAGATTTTTCTTGTTTCTTGAGGTAGGCTTGTATAGCTATAAACTTCTTAGAACTGCTTTCGCTGCATCCTATAGGTTTTGGATCGTCGTGTATTCATTGTCATTTTTCTCTAGGTATTTTTTGATTTCCTCTTTGATCTCTTCAGTGATCTTTTGGTTATGTAGTAACGTATTGTTTAGCCTCCATGTGTTTGTGTTCTTTACACTTTTTTCCCTGTAATTCATTTCTAATCTCCTAGCGTTGTGGTCAGAAAAGATGCTTGATATGATTTCAATTTTCTTAAATTTACTGAGGCTTGATTTGTGACCCAAGATGTGATCTATCCTGGAGAATGTTCCATGTGCACTTGAGAAGAAAGTGTAATCTGCTGTTTTTGGATGGAATGTCCTGTAAATATCAATTAAATCTATCTGGTCTCTTGTGTTAGTTAAATCTTCTGTTTCCTTATTTATTTTCATTTTGGATGATCTGTCCACTGGTGTAAGTGAGGTGTTAAAGTCCCTCACTATTACTGTGTTACTGTCGATTTCCTCTTTTATAGCTGTTAGCAGTTGCCTTATGTATTGAGGTGCTCCTGTGTTGGGGGCATATATATTTATAATTGTTATATCTTCTTCTTGGATTGATCCCTTGATCATTATGTAGTGTCCTTCCTTGTCTCTTGTAACATTCTTTATTTTAAAGTCTAGTTTATCTGATATGAGTACTGCTACTCCAGCTTTCTTTTGATTTCCATTTGCATGGAATATCTTTTTCCATCCCCTCACTTTCAGTCTGTATGTGTCCCTAGGTCTGAAGTGGGTCTCTTGTAGACAGCATATATATGGGTCTTGTTTTTGTATCCATTGAGCCTGCCTCTGTCTTTTGGTTGGAGCATTTAATCCATTCATGTTTAAGGTAATTATCGATACGTTTGTTCCTATGACCATTTTCTTAATTGTTTTGGGTTTGTTTTTGTAGGTCCTTTTCTTCTCTTGTGTTTCCCACTTAGAGAAGTTCCTTTAGCATTTGTTGTAGAGCTGGTTTGGTGGTGCTGAATTCTCTTAGCTTTTGCTTGTCTGTAAAGCTTTTGCTTTCTCCATCAAATCTGAATGAGATCCTTGCTGGGTAGAGTAATCTTGGTTGTAGGTTCTTCCCTTTCATCACTTTAAGTATATCATGCCACTCCCTTCTGGCTTGTAGAGTTTCTGCTGAGAAATCAGCTGTTAACTTTATGGGAGTTCCCTTGTATGTTATTTGTTGTTTTTCCCTTGCTGCTTTCAGTAATTTTTCTTTGTCTTTAATTTTTGCCAATTTCATTACTATGTGTCTTGGTGTGTTTCTACTTGGGTTTATCCTGTATGAGAGTTGTTGTGCTTCCTGGACTTGTGTGGCTATTTCCTTTCCCATGTTAGGGAAGTTTTTGACTATAATCTCTTCAGATATTTTCTCTTGTCCTTTCTGTCTCTCTTCTCCTTCTGGGACCCCTATAATGCAAATGTTGTTGCGTTTAATGTTGTCCCAGAGGTCTCTTAGGCTGTCTTCATTTCTTTTCATTCTTTTTTCTTTATTCTGTTCCGCAGCAGTGAATTCCACCATTCTGTCTTCCAGGTCACTTATCCGTTCTTCTACCTCAGTTATTCTGCTATTGATTCCTTCTAGTGTATTTTTCATTTCAGTTATTGTATTGTTCATCTCTGTTTGTTTGTTCTTTAACTCTTCTAGGTGTTTGTTAAACATTTCTTGCATCTTTTCGATCTTTGCCTCCATTGTTTTTCCGAGGTCCTGGATCATCTTTACTACCATTATTCTGAATTCTTTTTCTGGAAGGTTGCCTATCTCCACTTCATTTAGTTGTTTTTCTGGGGTTTTATCTTGTTCCTCATCTGGTACATAGCCCTCTGCCTTTTCGTCTTGTCTATCTTTCTGTGAATGTGGTTTTTGTTCCACAGGCTGCCGGACTGTAGTTCTTCTTCCTTTTGCTGTCTGCCCTCTGGTGGATGAGGCTTTCTAAGAGGCTTGTGTAGGTTTCCTGATGGGAGGGACTGGTGGTGGGTAGAGCTTAGTGGGACTTTTTGTTTATTAGGGGCAGTAATCCATTATTTTCAGTTGGTTGTAAATATTTTTTCCAGACCATCATTTCTTTTGACTATATTATCTGTTTTGGCAGAAATATTTGAAGTGTACAATGAATATAACAATGACCCATGCTCATATTAACATTATGATATATTGCTTATCTTTTTTCTATTTACATATGATTTTAAAAATTGAACAAATAATAGTTGCATAAATTCTCCTTTAATTCCAGATAAAGCTCAAGTCTCCTTTGATTCCACTAATTCCATTTTCTTTCCTTTTTCCCTGGGAACAGCCACTGTCAAGGGTTGGTATATATCCTTCTAGTCTACTTTTTAAAATTTTTATAAGACAGGGAGATTGAGATCAAGATCTAGTTCAGTGCTTCTCAGAGTGTGGTCTTAAGAGCAGCAGCATCAGCATCACCTGGAAACTTGTTAGAAATGCAAATTGTTAGATCCCCACTCTAGGTCTGCTGAAACAGAAGCTCTAGGGGTGGGATACAGCTAGCAACCTGTTTTTAGCAAACCCTCTGAGTGATTGTTGTGCACACTAAAGTTTAAGAACCATTGTTCATTTTGTTATGAAACAGTAACTCCCCATAGTCCCCTCCCACTAGCCCCTAACAGCCACCATTCTACTTTCTGTCTCAATGAATTTGACTACTCTAGATACCTCATATAAGTGGAAATATAGAGCGTTTGTCTTTTTGTGGCTGTCTTATTTCACTTAGCATAGTGTCCTCAAGGTTCATCCACCTTGTAACATGTGTCAGAATTTCCTTTCTTTAAGGCTGAGTAATATTCCATTGAATGTATATACTAATTTTGTTTATCCAATTTCATTTGTCCCTGGACTTTTGGGTTGCTTCCACCTTTTAGCTATTACAAATAATACTGCTGTGAACATGGGTATACAGATATCTCTTTGAGACGCTGCTTTCAATTCTTTTGTATATATACACAGAAGTGGTATGGTTGGATTGTATGTAAATTCTATTTTTAATTTTTTGAGGAAGTTTTGTCTCCTTTAAGGTTACTTTTGATGGTTTATTCTTTGCTAGGAAATATATTTTTCAATTTTATCAGCAAGGAGTTATGTATATCTATATCTACATATTTTATTTATAATATAGAAATATATAGACACAATGTTTATTTATAATATTTATATATTCTCTAATTATTTTCCTCAATATCCATGTTTATAACTCTTTCCTCATTTCTAATATGTCTCATGTTTCCTCATTTATGTTTTCTAGGGTTTATCTATTCTATTGGTCTTTAAAACCTGGCTTTTTTTTTTGGCTGCATTGGGTCTTTGTTGCTGTGTGTGGGCCTTCTCTAGTTGCGGTGAGCAGGGGCTACTCTTTGTTGTGATGTGCGAGCTTCTCATTGCAGTGGCTTCTCTTGTTGCGGAGCATGGGCTCTAGGTGTGCAGGCTTCAGTAGTTGTGGCACATGGGCTTAGTTGTTCCGCGGCATGTGGGATCTTCCTGGACCAGGGCTCAAATCCATGTCCCCTGCATTGGCAGGCGGATTCTTAACCACTGTGCCACCAGGGAAGTCCCCGTTATTCCTTTATGGCTAAAAAGTTATTTATCAAGAGTACCTGTTTACTAGGATAATAATACAGGCCATATGTGCTGTAAGAATTCAAATGAAGCTTGGATAGTTAGGAAAGTTTTATGGAAGAGGTGTGGAACCTTAGTTGAACCTGAAATAAGAAAGGAATTTAGATTAGAGAAAGAAAGTGAGTGTTGTTCAAGCCAGGGTAATCAAGAAAATGGATATAAAAATGTTGAAGGTATGTTCAGAAAAGTTAGCTAGAGAGTGAAAGGTTCACACAGGCAGTTACAAGAAGTGAAGATGAAGAGCAGATGTGAATAATTTGGAAGACGTTGTGAGCCAGTTTGGGTTTAAACTTTATTCTTCAGGCAATTAGGAGAAGTCTAAAGATTAGGGTTAGAGGTGAGATATGCAGAATAGTGTTTGAGACTGATCAAAAGGAAGTCCAAAGTGGGAGTTGGTTCAGAGGAAATATGAGTTTAGCTTTTAAATTTTTATTTACTTATTTATGTTGTGGTGAAGTAGCAACAAATTTACCCTTTTGACTGTTTTTGAGTGTACAGTTCAGTGGTGTTGAGTACACTCACAGTGTTTTTGTGTTGTTGAGTTGTAGGGGTTCTTTAAATATTGTGGATATTAATCCCTTTTCAGATATATGATTTGCAAATATTTTCTTTCATTCCGTGGATTGTCATTTCACCTCAATACTGTCCTTTGATACACAAAAGTTTTTTAATTTTGATGAAATCCAGTTTATTTTTTGTTGCTTGTGCTTTTTCTGGTATCATATCAAGAAATCATTGCCAAATTCGGTGTTGTAAAGATTGTCTTGTATATTCTCTTATAGGATTTTATAGCTTTAGTTGTTTAGATCTTTGATCCATTTTGAATTCATTTTTATATATAGAGTAAGGGAAGGATTTGACTTCATTCTTTTGCATGTGGACATCCAGTTTTTCCAGCTCTCTTTGTTGGAAAAAACTGTACTTTCTCCACTGAATTTGATCATATATTCGAGGATATCTTTCTGTACTTTCTGTCCTATTCCAGTGGTCTGTATGTCTGCCTTTATAACAGTATCACAGAGTTTTGATTACTGTAGCTTTGTAGTAAGTTTTGAAATCAGGAAGTTTGAGTCTTCCAACTTTGTTCTTTTTCAAGTTTGCTTTGGCTTTTTGGCTTCCTTTGAAAAACCATATGAATTTTTGGATGGGTTTTTCTATTTCTGCAAAAAACACTGTTGGGGTTTTGATAAGGACCGCATTGAATCTGTAGAGTGCTTTGGATAGTATTGCCATCTTAACAGTGTTAAGTTTCCAGTCCTTGAACATGAGATGTGCTTCCGTTTATATCTTCTTTGATTTCTTTCAGCACTGTTTTATAGCTTTCATTGTGCAAGTCTTTCATCTCTTTGGTTAATTCCTAAGTATTTTATTCTTTTTGATGCTTTTATAAGTGGAATTGTTTTCTTAATTTCCTTTTTAAATTGTTCATTGCTGGTGTATAGAAATGCAGTTTGCCTTTTGTGTGTTGATTTTGTATCCTACAACTTTGCTGAATTTGTTTATTAGCTCTAACAGGCTTTTGGTGTGTTTGTGTGTTATCTTCAAGGTTTTCTACATTTAGATCATGTCATCTGAGAACAGAGATAACTTCTTCCTTTCCAGTTTGGATGACTTTTATTTCTTTTTCTTTTCTCATTTCCTTTTCTTTTTCTAATTGTTCTGTGTAGAACTTCCACTAGTATGTTTAATAGAAGTGGCAGAAGCAGGCGTCCATATCTTGTTCCTAATATTAGACCAATAGCTTTTTGTTCACCATTAAGTATGACGTTCGCTATGGGTTGTTCATATATAGCTTTTATCATGTTGAGAAAGCTTATTCAGTGTTTCTGTCATGGGAGGGTGTTGAATTTTGCCAAATGCTTTTTCTGCATCAATGGTGATGATTTTTTCCCCTTCATTTTATTTATGTGATGTATTATGTTGATTGATTTCGTTTTTGAACCATTCATGTCCTCTAGGAATAAATCCCACTTGGTCATAGCATATAATCTTTTTACTATACTGCTGGATTTGGTTTGCTAATTCATGTTGAGGATTCTTCATAGATATTCTTAAGGGAAATTTGTCCATAGTTTTCTTGCAGTGTTTTTGTCTGGTCTTCATATTAGAGTATTGCTAGCCTTAGGGGATGAGTTAGGAAGTGTTTCCTTCTCCTTTAATTTTCTGGAAGTGTTTGAGAAGGACTGGTGTTAATTCTTCTTTAAATACTTGATAGAGTATTCACCAGTGAAGCCGTCTGATCCTGGGCTTTTTCTTTGTAGGGAGGTTTTTTATTACTGATTTAATCTCCTTGCTAGTTAGAGTTCTATTTAGATTTTCTGTTTCTTAATGAGTCAGTTTTGGTAGATAGTGTGTTTCTAGGAATTTGCCCATTTGTCTGGATTATCCTGTTTGTTGGTATATAATTTTTCATAGTGTAATAATCTTTATTTCTGTAAAAACAGTAATGTCCTCATTTTTAATTCTGATTTTTAGTAATTTGAGTCTTCTTTTTTTCTTAATCTAGCTAAAGGTTTGTAAATTTCTTGACCTTTGCAAAGAGCTAACTTTTGATTTTGTTGATTTTCCCCTGTTTTTCTAATTCTCTATTTCATATTGATTTGAGAACTTCCTTTTTTAATGTAAGAGTTTCCAGCTATAAAATTTCCACTTAGCACTGTTTTCTTTAATTTTTGGTATGTTGTATTTTTACTTTGATTTGTCTCAAGATATTTTCTTTGTGTTTTTTTTCTTTGACCAAGAGTGTTGTTTAATTTTTACACATTTGTGAATTTTCCAGTTTTCCTTCTGCTGTTGATTTCTAGTTTCATTTCATTGTGATCAGAAAGATTATATATATTATTTTAATCTCTTTAAATTTATTAAGACTTGTGGCCTAACATCCTGGAAATTGTTGCTTGTGTGTTTGAAAAGAATGTATATTCTGCTGTTGTTGCGTGAGTTTAGCTTTTGGCGTGTTATATTTGAGAATGTGTGTAAGTATAGATGTATTATTTTCAGTGAGGAGTGAGGCCAAAGGGAGAAATTTGTTAATGAGCTGTAGAGAGGGCTGGGATCACAAGAATGCATAACTTTCTATGAGGAATGGAATTTAGAGCACTAGAACAGCCTTAGATATATCCTTAGTTAGAAGGCTGAAGCTTGAATATAGCCTGGAGTTTTAGGTAAAGATGGAACAATTTGAGATAGACAGTAACCAAGAAACTATAATATTTAGAAATTAAAGATAATATAAAAAAGAGAATTTGATCAGCTAAATTCAGGGTTGGGAAGTCAACTACATTGTTTGGGAAGGATGTTTTCTCATGTTCCTTTAATAATTCAACAAAGAAAGGGAAGAACAGGTTCCTTTTTTTGTATTCAAGAAACATTTAAATGATGACAGCTACTTAAATTATGAAATTTAAAACCACAAATATCAATATATCAATTATATATTTCTAGAGTATAATTTTTAGAGGCTAATTTCCTACTTTATTAAGTAAGTCTGAAATCTAAGAAACGTCACATATTATCTAATTGCTGTATTTGAATTTTGTAGAAGTTGTTTCTGGACAGTCTACGAAAAGCACTTGCCGGCCACGGAGGAAGCAGGCAGCTGACTGAAAGCGCTGCAATTGCCTGTGTCAAACTGTGTAAAGCAAGTACTTACATCAATTGGGAAGATAACTCTGTCATCTTCTTACTAGTTCAGTCCATGGTGGTTGATCTTAAGGTAACATGCTTATTATTTCTCTTATACAAACTTAAAAAACGTTAAATGAAGAATAAACTTGTAGTATAAATAGTATACTGGATCACTGTCAAAGATCATTGCAACACAGAAGTTCTGAGTCTTCTTTTATTAAGTTCTTAGGACCTGCTTTTGTTACTGTTCCTCTGGCTACATAAGGTGGCTTAGAATATGAAGAAAACACAGAATGAACCCGTTTTCTTAAATTAGCATAAATATTCAGACTTGGGTTTAAAATAATATAGAAATTTGGGCCTGAAAGGAACCGTATATGGTATAGTAAGAATTTTGAATTTTGTCAGACTGATGAACCATGATATTAGTGCTTTGTGTTTTGTCTGGGAACTAAATGTTACTGCCATCTGTGTGGATGATGTGTTATTATTAAATACTAGTAGAAAAAATACTGCATGACTGTTTAAAGGCTTTTGTTTTCTATTGGGATTTTCATAGAACCTGCTTTTTAATCCAAGTAAACCATTCTCAAGAGGCAGTCAGCCTGCAGATGTGGATCTAATGATTGACTGCCTTGTTTCTTGCTTTCGTATAAGCCCTCACAACAACCAACACTTTAAGGTGAGAGCATAGGTTTTGATCCAATTGTGTTTACTGATGCTGTTGATCCTTTTAAATGTGAAAAGAGTAGAAAAATGAATAGATTACACCTTTATCAGTATTGCTTATTATTATATGTTAAAGTTAATTTCAAGACCTTAAAAATTTATTCTATTTTTAAAAAAACTTTCTTTTTGTTGTTCCTTTTGTCCTCATATATATTACTATATATTTTTCTCATAGAAGTAATCATCACTTTTTTTCTTTCCTTTGTAGATCTGTCTGGCTCAGAATTCCCCTTCTACATTTCACTATGTGCTGGTAAATTCACTCCATCGAATCATCACCAATGTAAGTCCAAAAGGTATTGCTAAATTACTTAAAATTTTTTTTTCTTTACTCTTTTTTTTATTTCTTTTTAAGAAAGACGTTTTTGGTTTACAAAAGATTTTGGATTTAGATGTATGATATAGGAAGATTTCTCACACATGATTCTATCTAATAACTGATATACAGTTGTATTTTTCATATTTAATCTTGACCTCAGGGCCCTTATTGAGGAAGATGGAGTTAATAGGATCCTTTGGAAAGATTAAACTTAAGAGATATTTGGATCAGAAGCCCTTGAGAACAGTGCCACTGAAAATATAATTTAACATTTTCATCCCAAAGCTCTTCACATATTATTTTAATACTCTTAGCCCTTTCCCAGCATTTGGTACATTCTTACTTGTCACCTTACTGTTTAAGTTTAAAAGTAGCAGTATTTATGTTGTAGCCCATTATGTATATTTAAAAAATGGTGAGACCATATTTGATTGCACTTTTTAGTGCAAATGAAAGATTTTCACTTAAACAAATGAAACATTAACACTTAGAGGCATTTACATGATATAAAAGCATATCAGACAAAATAAGCAAACTTATTAAAAGGTACTTGTGAAACCTTCGACTCTGATGTGAGTACATCAAGTAGAAAGATAGTAACCGTATTAGATTTGGACCATGGATTTTAAAAATTCTCTTCTTCTGATCATATTTTGAAGGTTTTCAAGTGTTATTTACCATAGCTCCACTTTTATCCATTTTTGGATATTCACATGTAAGTGTAAATTGTTCAACTTTTTCCTGTTTTCCTCCCTTAAAAAGGACTTTAATCATTGATAACTTAGGTGTATTTGTCCTCTTTATAATCAAATTTCATTTTAAAAGAGTGTCTCTAGTGAGTTAAAAATGTCCTTCTCACCTTCATTTGCCTTGGATGTATTGAACTTATATCAAATTCTGCCACATTTTCTTTTATCCATTCCTGCAGAGGAATAATAACTATTAATAAAACTATGTAGAGACACATTTAGTTTTTCTCAGTGGGGTGCTAGTAGCATTTTTGGTCAGGACAATCTTTACAATGCAGGACTGCCTTGTGCATTGTAGGACATTTAGCATCCCTGGTCCTCATTTCATTACATACCTTTTTTGCCACTTCCCTCCTCTCCCATCTCTGCCCCCAGACAGTAAGAATAACTGAAAATGCCTAAGAGAATGATTCCTCTCTCAGTTGAGGATCAGTTATAGGTAGAAGTAACATTAACTACAGTTTTTTGCAAAAGGGAAAGTTTAATGAATCTGATATTGCAGATAAGGTATGTTTGTATTAAAAACTTAGAAAAAATTTTATTTTGCTTTTGCCAGTGTAATGAGCTAAGACATTGTACCCTTGTTTACTTTCAAGACCATTAATTTAAAAACAGTGATTTTTACCCTTCATGTTTATGTGTAATTCAGAAATAAAATATTATTACTTTTTTCTCCTTTGGTTTATAATACTAAAAACATTCTATTTATTAGAGTGGATGGTTTACATAAATGCTTAAAGCTTGTATTTAATAAACCCAAGTGTATACTTTTTTGATACTCTGTGGCTAGTTACTTTAACTGTGAAATATTTTTGTCTACAATTGAATATATAGAGCACTTTCAAGCATGGACTTGGCACTGCTGTAAGTGGCTGAGCTGCTCCTTTGTGGGTTTAAAGCATGCCTGGAGTGGTCCTTCATGCATGCCTCAATGTGTATGGTGAAGTGGTTGTGCATCCTTCTGTACTCTAATGAGTACTGCATGTGTGAAGGTGGAGTGTGTCTGTATCAGAGGCCACATAAATACGAAATCTATTTTTATAAAGAAAAACCTATATTGACTAACTTTTAAACTATTAAGTGTTAGTAACCTTTTAATGACTAGCTTGAAAAGGAACATAAGTTTGAGTCTATAAAATATCTTTTATAGTTGGACCTTAGATAATGATACTTTATTACAATAGATTGTTTGATAAATTGTTTCTTGTTAGGGTTTTTCTTTCCTTTGGTTTGAGGCTAAGAGATATTGAATCTGAAGTAATTTCTGATTGAAAAGGACTATGTATAAAGTAAATATGCTAATTTATGGAATTGACTATTATAGAATCTCACTTAATGCAGATATTATGGAAATATTCTGTCTTGAAATCACATAAAATTTTTCTTAGATATTTGGACTCCCAATCTTAAATTTATTTGTAGTATAAGATTTCCTTTTGGGCTTCCCTGGTGGCACAGTGGTTGAGAATCTGCCTGCTGATGCAGGGGACGCGGGTTCGTGCCCCGGTCCAAGAGGATCCCACATGCCGCAGAGCGGCTGGGCCTGTGGGCCATGGCTGCTGAGCCTGCGCGTCCGGAGCCTGTGCTCCACGTCGGGAGAGGCCACAGTGGTGAGAGGCCCGCGTACCGCAAAAAAAAAAAAAAGATTTCCTTTTAAATGATTCTTGGTTCAATACACCTCATAAGTTTTCTTCTTCCTTGCTTTTTCAGCCAGCTCACAGATTTTTTAAAATTACCACATTCTCAAATTAGATAAATGGTTTACTGATGTGATTTTGGGAGTGTATATAGAAGTAGTAATGATGTTTGCAGTTTTGTTTTGCTTTCGTGAAACATACTCATGTTCAGTTCATAAGTACTGTGTTTAGTTCTAAAAGAGTCCACTGTTTCTTCTTAAGCAATCTGAAAATCCAGTCACTATTTGAATTTGATTATAATTTAAGCTTTTATCAGTTTCTAAAATGGTACGTGTAGTACCGTCACCTTTTTTATTACGGAATGCCGTAAGAGACGAATTGTAGTTAAAAGATCTGTGTTACGTGCATAATCTTTATACGCTTCCTTTAGGTTAGATTAGATATGTTGTTATAATTGGGCAATTAAAGAAATAATATATACATATATGAACCAAATATCTCTCCCATCAGTGGACCATGCTATAGCTGGTATAGTACTTAGTATTGTTTTTTCCTTATGGCAGTTTAGTGTAGTTTACTTAAGGATAGTTCACATATTGAGAATGAGATGATCTCATTCTATTGAGCGGGTTTGGTTGAAGAAATTATTTCCAAGGCATGTGAAATTTATTGAAATAATCTTGAAGAATTGCCACATGGTTTGCTTATATTATGAAAGTATTGCCATTTGTTTAGCAATGAACTTAGAATTTTCAAGGACAAAAAAGAATAAGTCTACCTTAGTTGACTGGTCTCAGAAAGGACACATTTAATAACTGCTTGGAAAACTAAAATTTTTACCAACTACATAATGTCTAGGTTTTAGTGCCTATTTTATTTGAAAGTGTATCTTTAAATTTTACTTTAAAATGAATGATTTTATATATTATGAAAAATAGAAATTTTGAAAATAACTAAATCTTAAGTTAAAATCAAGTTATTTAATAGGGTATACCTGGTACCATGATACAATTTCAACAGCTATCAAAATGACATAGTAGTTTGGATAGGATGTTACATGGGATGCATATGTCTTTAGTTCAGCAGTTTCTGACAAGATATTATAGGGTCAGTAGAGTGAGGAGGACTCTTATCTCAAAGCATTTTGTGATTAGTTAGTCTTTGTTACTTTAAGCTGATTAACACAAGCTGTATAAATTAGTAGATATATGGAAATCAAGGTGTATTGATTGCACTGTGCAAGTCAGGTGACCAAATTGACTAACATTTAAGGAATTCATTATATAACGAAACTAATAAAACTTTATCATTTGTTAGGAAGTAAATTAAGAGTTTGAGAGAAAAATAGAAACAATCATACTATCCAAATAAAAGTATTTCTTTCCTCATAACATAGGAGTTTTTTCATAAATGGAGTTCAGTATTGATTGTATTTTATAAATTGGTTTTATAGTATACTATCCAGTAAATAGAGTTTGTAATCCAAAATTTGGGGTTTAGGTAATATAACCTGATGCTACTGTAAATATTCTGAGAGTTATGGCTAAAAAAATTAAATGTTGAGAATTTAACTAGCTTAGTTTCAAATTAGAAGGAACTTGGGAATAGGATGTGAAGCTATCACATCCCCTTACCTAGTGTTTCAAATTGTTCTTTCAGGTATTTCTTATAGCAGGAGTATTATAAATTGGAAGCCTGTATTTTAAGTCATCCTATTCCTTGCATACTCTCTATATGTAGTGAAAATTCATCCAGTCATTTTTGTATTCACTGATAGACAAACTTAATAGTTTTAGTGATTTTCATAATTGTCATTTTCCATAATATAGTAATTAATTCATTTAAAAGTAAAAGTAAAAGATACACTTTCAAGTAAAATAGGCACTAAAAACTAGAATCAAAGCTAAATAAACAGGTTAAACTGTAGAAAAATATTTACATAAAATAATTACTTAAAAAATATTTAGCTATGATCATTTTGTCTTTGTGGTGATCATTAGTCTTCTCATGTATTGTGCCATCATTGCATATCAATTTAAGATTATAGGTTTACTAATAGCTTTATCTCATTTACTAATTTCATGTTGTAATTATCATTGTCTGTAGGCATATAAGTAATGGTTTATCACATATTCCTTCAACACTGTGTTGAGCCACTAATCTCTTTTAAAACTGATAATAGCATTCTTGCCTTGGGAAATATATACTATATATGCATATGTTTCTGAAATGTGTAAAACATTAAACTTATAAAAAAGAAAAAGATTGCCTACAGAATTAGTCCTCTAAAAACTTTGTTTTTCAGATTCACTAGATTATCAGTGAGAAAAGACCAGTCTCAAATGCTCACGCTTATGTAGTGAGTGATTTGTTTCATGTTCATTATGATATTTTAAAATAGATGTATGGTTTGGTGTTTGAATTAAAGACATTACTTGAAGACTTTGGAAATCATAGTGTGTGTTTGCATGGTCTTAGGAAATTTCTCACAAAGTGATAAACCATAAAACTACAGTGATTACCAGAGCATATAACTCATGCAAATTTGGACTTTTCCTTTCTTATGGTCTCTGTTTTTCTCCAGTCTGCATTGGATTGGTGGCCTAAGATTGATGCCGTATATTGTCACTCAGTTGAACTTCGAAATATGTTTGGTGAAACACTTCATAAAGCAGTCCAGGGTTGTGGAGCGCACCCAGCAATACGAATGGCACCGGTAAGATGAATCATGAATTTTGAATTCCACCTTCTTGCAATTGCGTTTTCAGTGTCTTTATCCCATTCTTGCTGTTTTGATTTTTTTAGAAAATCACATGAGACCTTTCTTTTCAGTAAGTATTGTGGTATGTTGAATACTGCAATATTGTTGCAATACTAGTTAATGATGTATGTTTTCCACTATTTCAGTGAGTTTAACTTACTTTTCTTATAGATATTTTCTAACAAAATGCTGTTAAAATCTTAATGAATGTTACTTTTTCTTTCTTTTTTTAGTTTCTTTTTCCTTTAATCTTTCCTTATGAATCAAAATAGTTTGATTAGCTCCTCATCTTTTGGGGGTGAGTAAGGGAAGCTGACTCCTGGGTTAGAGTGAATGTTCCTACTAATGCATAGTTTTGCCCATTGGATGCTGAATATTGCACACAGGAAATTACAAATAAAATTTAAAGTTTATATTTAAAATAAAAATATTTCATATTTCATTAAACATGCTTTGAACACTTAAAATGATAGGCACTTTGATATTAAAGTTTGACTGTTTAAACTTAATAAAAGTAGATATTTTCAAATAAGCATTCTCACAGATTAATACTCTTAATTTGGAAACTCATATAGAACCAATTTAAAAAGACAATTAGAAGATGGTAGAAGTCATTTCTTGGTATTCATGTAGAGCCGGAGTATTATACATGGCAACTCTTGACATTGATTGGTAGTGCTTTGTCTTCTGCTTCTTATTTTCTATTCTTTTTGGCTACTGTCGCTCACATGATCAGATGCCAACCAGTCACTGTTTTCCATGGCAGTGGGCAGTGGCTGTATGTATGACCATTGTAACTACCTCAGAAAAGTCCTTGGTTTCTTTGACTTTTCTGTGTATAGTTACCATTATAGTCACGTCATGTCATTTCACATGAAAATGTGGCATGTGGCATGTTTTCACCTATTGGTTTTAATAGTAAATTAGCCACTTCACACTTAAAAGATAATCTAAACAGCTTTCTTCCTGGCATACATCTCTTTTTCCAAGTTCCCTCAGTCAGTAAAATATTTTGGTTTTATACAGTTCTAGTTCACTCTGATCCAGTTGTCAGCCATTGTTTCTGAGGATTGTTTATCTTAGATCTTCACATAGAGAAGTTTGCTACCCTATATATTTTGGGATTATTTAGCCCAAAAAATTATAGCCAAAAGAGCATGGCAGTCATGTTTTATTAAATAAAATGCAAAGTTATCTTTAGTTTTTGTAATGCCAAGTATTTAATTTTTTAAAAAAATGAAAATTTCAATCCAAGTATAAATTAATTGGAGATAAACATAAAAGCTACTTAAATGTTATTAACTTGACATTCATTTTTAAAAAGTTTTAGAAAATGACTTAAAATAAACTGTTTAAAAATTATTTACTGACCTATTTATTCATTCCAAGTATCCTCTGGGAAGTTAGAACTTTGACTTTTTAATTAAATTAAATTAAATTTATTTATTTATTTATTGGTTGTGTTGGGTCTTCGTTGCTATGCACGGGCTTTCTCTAGTTGTGGAGAGTGGGGGCTACTTTTCGTTGCAGTGTGTGGGCTTCTCTTTGCGGTGGCTTCTCCTGTTGTGGAGCACGGGCTCTAGGCGCGCAGGCTTCAGTAGTTGTGGCACGTGGGCTCAGTAGTTGTGGCTTGTGGGCTTAGTTGCTCCGCGGCATGTGGGATCTTCCTGGGCCAGGGCTTGAACCTATGTCCCCTGCATTGGCAGGCAGATTCTTAACCACTGTGCCACCAGGGAAGCCCAGCAGGCGGATCCTTAACCACTGTGCCACCGGGGAAGTCCGTGAAATTTTATATGTATGTGTATTTGTACATAATGGCCAAGGGACGGCTTCCTGGCTGATACTCTTTTTTTATTTTTTTAACTTTTTATTTTATATGGGAGTATAGCTGATTGACAATGTTGTGATAGTTTCAGGTGTACAACAAAGCAACTCAGCCATACATATACATGTATCCATTCTCCCCCAAACTCCCCTCCCATCCAAGCTCTGGCTGATACTCTTATCAGGGAAAATAATCATCAAATCTACTATGAAATAATTTTTTAGGAGAAAATGCTTCAATTTGGATGATCCTTAAGGTGAATCTTATCTCTCTTAAGCCTGGTGAGTGAACAGTCTGACAACAAATATAGGAAGTATCGAGTTTCCGCTAGCTGCCAAGCACATTGTTAATGCCAGGGAAGCATGATGAGCTAAACAGTCACAGAGATGCCAGTCTTGTAGGTTTTGCTTGAAAACTTCTAATGAAGAGCCAACTACAGTGCCCATAAAGTCTGGAAACAGTCAAATATACATAATGAATGGTTTAGAGATACTTTACATCAGGGTTTCCCAACTTTGGCACTACTGACATTTTGGCATGGTTAATTCTTTGTTGTAGGGGACTGTCCTGTGCATTGTGGGATGTTTAACAGCACCTTTAGCGTCTACCGACTAGACACCAATAGCATCTCTTGCCCCCCAGCCAGTCATGAAAAACAAAAATGTCTACAGACATTTTTCAGATATTCCCTGGGGAACAAAATTGCCCCCAGTTGAGAACCACTGTATGACATGATATGTTCAGTGGGTTGTTATTATTTGCATTGCCTCAGATAATTTGTGGCTCTGATAAACCTTAGCTTTCAGTTTGCTGCAGAAGTAATCAAGGATTTCATTGTGTCAAGTTAAAATAATATGTGTTTCTAGGCTTTACAACTACTTTGTATTTTGGATATGGATACATTTCTTTCTGTAAAGAGCCAAGTATTTAAAAATTTATCTCCAACCAAGATCAACTCATGTCCCTATCACTCCCAGCTATCATGATCCTCTCTCTTTTTTTGGAGCTCTATAGAACCCTTCTGATTCTTCCATAAGACAGCACTGCAGGGGGGATGGGATTAAGTGGGAGGTTGGGATTGACATATATACACTATCGATACTATGTATAAAATAGGTAACTAATGAGAACCTACTGTATAGCACAGGGAACTCTACTCAGTGCTCTGTGGTGACCTAAATGAGAAGGAACTCCAAAAAAGAGGGGATATATGTATATGTATAGCTGATTCACTTTGCTGTGCAGTATAAACTAACACAGTATGGTAAAGCAACTATACTCCAATTAAGAAAAAAAAAAAAGAAGTGGCACAGGAGATCAAATAAAGAAAACAAGATCCATACACACACACACACACGTACACACAAAGACAGCACTGCAGATATTTGAATAAAGTTATACTGTACTGCTAAGGGTTCTTCAAAAGTGTGTGTAGGTATGCACTTTGTTTCCTCTGTTTTTACAGCTAAGGAAACTGAGGCACAAGTACTGTTAAATGAAAGACATATCATCACATGGTTAGTAAATAGTCAACATTCAGTCCAGTGTCTTTCCAGTTCTTCAGCTGTCTTCCCCTACCCTTGTTTTAGCTTGATGAAAGCAGGAGCCTTGTCTGGCTTGTCCAGCACCCAGTTCCTGGTCCCTAGAACAGTATCTGGCATTTCGTAGGCATCTAGTACATATTTGTTGAATTTCTTACTTGACCTGCTTTCAAAACCCTCCTCCATCTGGTATGCTGCTCTTCTGGAAAGAACCTTCATTGCTTTTTTTCAATGAAAATGACATATTAAGGTCTGAGTTTAGTGTTCTAGATGTGGTATAATAATTGATGAAAACTGTTAACCTGCTGTGTCTGCATATGATGTTTCTACTAATACAGTCAAAGATTGCATTATTTTAGATTAAGCTTTTAATCATTTAAACTCTTTAGCCTTTTCCATATGAACATTGAGCCATAGCTTCTCCATTTTGTACTTTTGTAGTATTTTTAAAAACTTGAGATATTTATCTCAGCACTAATCATTTATGTTTTAAAAATAAGATAGCCTGTTAATGATATGTGTAAATTCTGCACGAAAATTTTCCTTCTTAAAGGGAATCCTGGCTCAGCACATGGTTATTACATGCCTATAATTCAGTCATGGCCTTAATTAACTTAACAGATGGTTTTGGCCCTTCATAAACACCTGAGTACTCTGATTCATGAATTTTTTCCTGGGCTGACTGCCTCTCCTCTTTGGCCAATGTGCGTATACCAGGTTGGATTCCTACTATTATTTGCAATGTGGAAGATTAATTAATAAACTAATGGATGGTTTATTTTTCTTACATTTCTAGCCAAGAAATATCTTTCTTCTTTAGCATGTTATTTTTGACTTTAGGTAACCCACTAATGGTCACTAATTAAAAGGTATTTGAATTGAAAAATTTATTTAAAATTTTCGAGTCTTTTCCCCAGTTTTATTGAGATATAATTGACCCACAGCACTATATGAGTTTAAGATGTACTGCATAATAACTTAAGTTTCATATACTGTGAAATGATTACCACAATATGTTAGGTTAACATCCATCATTTCATACACATACGAAAAAAAAAGAAAAAAAGGTTTTTTCCTTGTGATGGGAACTCAGGATCTACTTTCTTAACAACTTTCCATACAGCAGTGTTAACTATAGTCATCATGTTGTACATCCCCAGTACTTATTTACCTTATAACTGAAAGTTTGTATATTTTGACCATTTCATCCAATTCTCCCAACCTCTACTCCCTGTGTCTGGTAACCAGAAATCTGAGCTCTTTTTCTATGAGTTTGTTTTTTGTTTTGTTTTGTTTTTAAGATACCACATATAAGTGAGATCATACAGTATTTGTCTTTCTCTGTCTGACTCATTTCACTTAGCATAATGCCCTCCAGGTCCACTCATGTTGTCCAAATGGCATGATTTCCTTCTTTTTTATGGTTGAATAATAATCCATTATGTGTGTGTGTGTGTGTGTGTGTGTGTGTGTGTGTGTACCAGTTTCATGACACTTGTTTCCATGTCTTGGCTATTGTAAGTAATGCTGCAGTGAACATAGGGATGCAGATGTATCTTTGGCATAGTGTTTTTATTTTCTTTGGACAAATACCCAAAAGTAGAATTGCTGGATCTTATGGTAATTCTATTGTTAATTTTTTGAGGAACCACCATACTGTTTTCCCCAGTGGCTGTACCAGTTAAATCCCACCAGTAGTGCACAAGGGTTCCCTTTTCTCCACACCTTCACCAGCATTTGTTATCTTTTCTTTTTTTAAAAGAAATATTTATTTTAGCTGTGTTAGGTCTTCGTTTCTGTGCGAGGGCTTTCTCTAGTTGTGGCAAGCTGGGGCCACTCTTCATCGTGGTGCGCGGGCCTCTCACTATCGCGGCCTCTCGTATTGCGGAGCACAGGCTCCAGACGTGCAGGCTCAGTCGTTGTAGCTCACGGGCCTAGTTGCTCCGCGGCATGTGGGATCTTCCCAGACCAGGGCTCGAACCCGTGTCCCCTGCATTAGCAGGCAGATTCTCAACCACTGCGCCACCAGGAAGGCCCAGCATTTGTTATCTTTTGTCTTTTTGATGATAGTCATTGTCTCATAGGTGTGAGGTGATAGCTCGTTGTGACTTTATTTTCCGATGGTTAGTGATTTGAGTACCTTTTCATGTGTCTGTTTGTATGTCTTCTTTGGAAAAATGTTTATTCGTGTCCTTTACCCATTTTAAAATTGGATTATTTGGATTTTGCTGTTGAGATACGTGAATTCTTTACGTATCTTGGATATTAACCACTTATCAATTTATGATTTGCACATTTTTTCCATTCCCTAGGTTGTCTTTTCATTTTGTTAATCATTTGTTTTCCTGTGCAGAAACTTTTTAGTTTGAAAAATAACACCCCACTTGTTATTTTGTTGTTTGTGCTTTAGGTGTCATATACAAAAAAATCATTGCCAAGACTCATGTCAAGGAGGTTTTTTTTTTCTGTTTTCTTCTGGAAGTTTTATGGTTTCCAGTCTTACATTTAAGTCTTTAGTCTATTTCAAGTTAATAATTGTGAGCGGTGTAGAATTTTTCAAGTTTTACATTTTGTATTAGGCAGCCATGCTGGAACAAAATTTGTATGCTGCTATCTGAGATTGGTATGATATAATCAAACTATTATTTACTTTTTGGAAATGGTTAATAAGTAGATAATTTTTATATCTGCTAATTGTTCTCTGCTCCGTTTTCCTGTGCAATGGCTGCATCATGGAAGAACAGTTACACTTAGTGACATTTTAATAAATAAATTTGTTTAATGAAAGTTTTACCTTGATCTACGGTGTTACTTCGACTTAGAATGAAAAGAAGTTTAATGGGAGCAAACAGTAAAAACAGGATTTATTAAATATATTTGGTAAGACGTTTGTTGTGGGATTATAAATACAAAAGCAACTTGTATTTGTAAGTTTTGCTATTTATTTTCTGTAGTGACATTCCTGTAGTACATTAGATAGTTTTTCTTCCACACTGAGGGCAAAAACCTTCAGTGTTCTTGGGCATAATAACAAATGCATTTCTCACATGTAAACATTGACAGTAATTGCTGTATGTTATAGATATGCATCTCTACTTTTTACCTTTGAAGTTCAGCCTTTTACAAGGACATTTTTATTATGAGTCCATAGATGCTGGATATTCTCCTATCTGTGTATTTGCATATAAAAACATACATGTCAAAAGCATACATTTTTGTTTCCTTTTAAAGGAAAAGGGGAAATGTTTTGTAAGAACAGATAGAAAGGTGGTATTGGATCCAGAATATAATTGTTGGGTTTCCGGTTGAATAACATCCATAAAAATAGTATTAACACAGCATCTGCCATAGTATCTCTGTAATTGAAACACATTTTCCATGATTTAATTTTTCTCAAAGAATTCTTTCTCTGTTTTATCAATGTTCTTCAGGCAAAATACATGCATTCTGTAACTTGAGAGAGATGGAATACCATTAAAGGAAAAAGAAAATCTTACAGTTAAACTGTTAAATACAGAGATTGCCTGTATAGCATATTTCATCAATTCTAAGAAGTACCTATTTAACATTTCTGAAATTGGGGTTCATCTTATTTGTATGATGTCTTACAGTTGACAGTGAGTTTTCATTCCTTGTGGTACATAAAATGATGGTGCATCTTACAGTTGTTAACGTCATTGATTCTATGAAATATTTGTGTATACCTGTATGAGATGTTTTGTTAAATGAGTTGCTTACTGTATGTATCTGTGAGAGCTATAGAATAAATATTTTATCTCTAATATTTTCACATTTGAAAAATTGTTTTTAACATAGGAGTCAACCTTATATTAAAGCTTTTAGTATCTTAGCAGATTTTCACTTAAACTTTATTAGATTATATAAGAATAATGTTGCAAAAATAATTATTTGCTTTTCAAGCTTAATTATATTAATCTTGTACTTTCTATTGGTTTCTACTAAGACTACACATTTGGTGGTGTAAAATATGTCCCTTTATTTTTCAAAGCTTTTTAAAAATAGATTTACTTGAAAAAGTTGAATAGCTATTATCCTGATTCTGATGTCTGATTCTTACAAGGTGAATGTCATGTTTTTGTTTTTAGAGTCTTACATTTAAAGAAAAAGTAACAAGCCTTAAATTTAAAGAAAAACCTACAGACCTGGAGACAAGAAGCTATAAGTATCTTCTCTTGTCCATGGTGAAACTAATTCATGCAGATCCAAAGCTCTTGCTTTGTGTAAGTATTTTTTATAAAATGCCTTGAAATTATACTTAGTTTGGTTTAGCTGAAAAGCCAAAACCTTGAAGGTGATTGTTAGCTCAAGAACACTTACTGACCTTCCTGATCATACATGAAACCTAAGAGATCCCTAAGAAAACGAACTTACAGAGAATACTAATATAATTAGATCAGATTTCTTAACCTTTTGTCTTAATTTTTCTTATCATTAAACTAACATACTTTGGTAAGATCTTCTGTCCATACCCGGCTACCAGATTATATATTATTCAGGCATAATCCTGGGATGGGGTTTAGATGTAATGAAGCAACCATAAATTGAGTGCTTCCTGTATCTACACAGTTGGTTTCTTAAGTCTCCAATTGCTATTGCCAAAAAATTGAGTTTTTCCATCCCCCTTTCTTCCTGTCATCAGCCTTTTAATATCACTGGCTTTGCCTATGTATACTGTATTGGGAGAAAAAGGAGTTAAAAATGGGTATGGTTAGGGCTTCCCTGGTGGCGCAGTGGTTGAGAGTCTGCCTGCCGATGCAGGGGACACGGGTTCGTGCCCCGGTCCAGGAAGATCCCACATGCCACGGAGCGGCTAGGCCTGTGAGCTATGGCCGCTGAGCCTGTGCTCTGCAACGGGAGAGGCCACAACAGCGAGAGGCCCGCGTACCGCAAAAAAAAAAGAAAAAAAGAAAAAAAAAATGGGTATGGTTAGCGCTCAATTATTGTGGTAACTCTGCTCTTGACAGCCTCAGATGGTTATTAGATTCCTGAAAGCATCACTGTAGTACACAAGATAATTAAGAACTAACAAGTATAAATGAGTGACAGTTATATGAAAGGATGAAAAGCATTGGTTCTGGAGACATATTAGCTATGTGATTTGGGTGACTTAACCTCTCTGTGTTTAGTTTTCTTATCTGAAATGTTGTGATGATAATAATAGTTCCTACCTTAGCTTGTTAAGCAGAGTGAGATAGTACATGTCATGCTTTTAGGAACAATGCAAAATAAATGCATAATGAGCACTAAATAAATGTTATATATTATTACTATTAATAAAATACAGTTAACATTAACATTAATATTATTAATGCCCCAAACATAACAGAAATATATTGTGAAGCTCATAGGATAACATATTTAACCTCTGTGAAATTTCTTCAGTCCTTGGAGAGCAGCATACAGAACGATTTCCTATTGCTTTGTTCAGCAACAGGCTTTTTAAGTGCTAAGGGTACTTTTAATTTTGATGGTATATTTTTCAAATTACTATACTATAGGAGTTCATAACTTGATGTCCATAGTTTCAAGAGTTCTTTGAGTCCTCTGAATTTAAAAAAGTATTTATGTAAATTTTTTTTCTGTAGAGAAAAGAGATGAGAGAGAGACAGAATTCCCAAAAGGATTAGTGACCCCCCCCCCCCCCAAAAGGCCTATGTTGTTTTGAACTCTTTGAAAAAAAAGCCCATCCAAATTTGGGAGTCTAATAGAATAAATTGTTAGAACTTTGGTGTGGAAAAAGTCCTAAAATCTATCATTAAGACTTTATAAAAGGAATGAAATAACTTTTTCCCCTCATTTCTTTGTTATGTAGCCCAGGTTACTTGTGGTGTTTCATCATGCATGTCATATATTAGCACCACTCTGTTTGCATAGCTATAATTCGGAATCAGAGAATACATCAAAGTCACCAGTGCCTTCTGTGTTAAATATTTTATTGTCAAGGAACAACAATTTAAGCAAAAAGTGCTGTTTTCCACGTTTAAAATTTAGCAAGCAGAAAAGGATCATTTAAAATAGAAGTTATTTTCTTTGCTGCCATCTAGTGGTTAAATAACTTTTCTCAGAGTAATCAAAGGTAAGCTAAAATAGTGAAAGATTCATTGTAAATATTTGATTATTTTATATTTTACCTATAAAAATCTAAATCTTAGTAAATAGGATAAATATAGGAATAACTGTTAAGTGATTTCAGTCATGGTTTTTTAAAGTAATGTGATTTTATTGTCTTCTGTCTCTACCTCTCTATCCTAATTCATACTACTCTCAATTTTTCAAGCCTCCTAATTGCTCAGCTTGCATCATCTCTTGCTTCCTTTTAATCATTTCTCTGCACTAAAGTTAAAGTGATATCTTCAAAAAGCAAATCTTATGCTTCCTGCCCAGCTTAAAACCTTTTAGTTGAGGTTGCTTTGGGAATAAAGCAAACTCCAAATAGACCTACATGGTTTTGCAGCGTTTGACTCCCATCTACCACCTCTGCAACATCTAGCATTATATTTGTCGTCTTTACTCTAGTCATGATGGCCTTTCACTCCCTCTTACTACATTCCTTCATGCCTATCCATGCACTTGCAGTTCCTCTGCCTACAGTATGCTTCCCTATCCTCTGCCCTCTTCACATAGTAATTCCTAATTCTGAGCTGTTATCACTGCCCTAAGGCAGCATCCCTGCCTATACCACATTTCCCTGTTACAAGTGCTCATAGCAGCATGTAACTTCATAATTCTTTCTCATTTGCAATTTAAACTTGTTGATCTAATTATTTTATTGATGTTTGTCTTTCCCACCAGACTACATGCTCCAAGAGGGTAGGAAACATGTCTGTTTTACTTGTTGTGTCTTTCGTGTTCAGTAAATGTTATTGGGTTATTAATGAATTAATACAAATGTCAGAAAAATAGGCAGTTTTTGAATTATAGATACACTGGGGTGAGGCTTACCTTAA